>NW_017307038.1:156717-167510 GCF_000935625.1 Nanorana parkeri
AATTTGGCAGAGAAGCCAAAAGAAGATTTATGTATCCTAACTTTGGTGCAGCTTATAAATGCCTTTCTTTCTGAATCATTAAAAAAAAACATTTATATGAAACTATAGCAGCAACATTTAATATAAATATCTGTCTTCTGTGTGATAAAATTCACTATAATCGTGGGATCACAGGCAGGAGGCAATGAATAATGACAATCAGTAAATAAATACAGACAGCATAATGGATAGAAAATTGGGTGCAGCCCTTTTATTATTGTTTTTTAAATAATTCGATATGAACTTAATATAAAAACATCAGAAACAACTTAAATCCAGCTCAATCACCACGATTCGAGCATACAAAATGAAATTTGAAATAACTGTCCCCAAAAGACAGGTGGGTTATAAAATAATTCACTTGGCATCAAAATTCCTGGATCGTCGGCGTTGCAGGTCAAGACATATATCAGAGAGATTAATGGCATCACACCTGTAAGGTTCAACCACACCACCCTCAAGTTCTGACTACCTAGTTCCCACCAGTGCAGTCAGTTCCAGTGCGTTCAAAAAAAGTACTGCTGGAATGCACTGGAACGCGTCAAAAACTTGTACGAATGCACCAGAACGAAAGTTTTTTATTTGTCACTTTTGATGACCTAATCAACAGTGAACACTTCCTTATGGAAAAGGGGTGTTTTCAGCTGTAAGTTGATGACCTTGACATTGTCCTCTGTTCTATCCAACATGGTGGACAAACTTATTGACACTGACCGTTTTATCACCTAATGTGCAGGAGTGTCCTTTATGGTCCTACAAACCCACAATACAAGAATAACAATAAGAAAGCAGAGCAGTGGACCAACATAGCAGCCAAAGTTTTTCCAAACTTTGACCAGATGTCCAAAGGCCAGAAGCAGAATTGTGGTAAGTACATACAAATTGGATGTATTCTGCATGTATGCTGCTATGCTTTTCACTTCTTGTTAGTAACTCCTGTGAAGGTCACAAACACGTGAAAGACAGAGTAAGCAGGAAATGACCTCAGAGACATAATCTGCATACTTTAAAACAAAACAAAAAATGCATCAAAAGCACATCAAAAACTTGATAAAACACGTGCAGCTGCATTTGAAAAAAAACAAAGATCTGGTCTGGAGATGGAGGAAACAAGCCATCAGGGTTTGAGATTCTACCCAGCGAAACCTGGGAATGATTTCGGAGAAGGCAATCACCGTGCCAGAGGAATACATATTAATATGTAATAGATTTTTTGTTTTTAAACTAAAGATTTAAACTGCCCTCATTACCACACAAATGCAGGATCACAATATCTGGAGACAGATAAATTTGGTACATCTTTCCTAACTCTTTAACTAATATAACTAAAGCAAATTTTACTAATTCGTCCCTTTTCTCTGACTCCAAAATATCTTAGAATTTCCTGAGTGTAATGCTAAATTCTATACACTTCTTGATGCTCTCTCTTGTGCCCACAATATGAACGAGCATCCAAAAATCCATGCCAAACTATACTGACCTAAAAGTAATGGTTAGGCAGAAGTGTTAGGAAGTACCTATATATACAGTACTTCATGTACTCTTGATGTACATTGCTGGCATATACGAAAAGGTGGAAATGGGTTTTGAAACAATTAGAGCCCCATCTAGCTAATTATATAATGGTGCTGGCTTCCAAGCTAAGCCTAGATGCTTTAGTAGCTGCCCCTATACAGAAACAGTGTTAAGATAATTAAATGTGATTTTCTGCCATTTTTTTAGGCTGTCATTAAAGTGACATTAAAGGATATCCCCCGATGCTAGTGTAAGGACTTACCTGAAATTATGCCTCTTGATCCGATCATCTTCTTTCCTGTAGTTTTCAGGAGTCCCTCCAGCGCTGGTGCCAGTCTCCGATCCAACGCTGACTGCTGGATCTGTGTCCCACGGATACTGTGCGGGTGCACGCTGCCAGGCTGCCTGCATTGACTTACCTTGTGTCTCTCCTCATCTTCCAGCCGAAGATCTGTACTGTCCTTTGTGGCCGCCAAAGATGTTTCAGATCTTCTGACGGGAGCGTGCGGCGGAGACACAGGTAAGTTTAAACCATTTGCATCACTTTTTTTTTTTTTTACTGTTTTTGCATATATTTACTGCTTGCTAGCAGTAGATGTATGCAAAAACTGCTGAGGTTTTAATTATCCTTTAAACTGAAATCTTGTCTCATGAAAAAAAAAGGAATGGTGGTAGAGGTAGGTCGTAGGCATTTAAATTAAGCCATAAACCTCTACCTACCTAATCGTTTTTAGCTTTGATAAACACTTTAACCTTTTTTTCCTCAATAATCATTTTGTTGAGCCAGACCTACGCTCTTTATTAGCAGGTCCCTATTCAGAAATACAAAGTGCTGCAAAAAAGACTAAAGAAAAGACATGCAACATACCATAGTTTCAAAAAGGTTTTCAAAAGCATGTCTTGGGTTATAAGCTTTTTAGTGCCAGCTTTAAAGTTTCTTTTTTTTTGTATCCCTTAAAGTAGAACTGAAGCCAAAGCTTTTTTTTTTTATGATCTGGATAGAGTAACGGAGGGTTATAACACCGTTCAGCTTTTTATCCCCCTTTTTTTCCACCATCTATATCCCACTGGGGAGATTTCCCTTCATTTCCTATCTGAAAGCCACAACAGGCAGTGATAGGAAATCCCTCCAAAGTGAGGGAAATCCCTGATGGTCAGCAGGGTTACCAGAACTGTGTGTCCATATTGAAAGATATCCCATCTATTCCTGTGACAACCCAAAATTGGGTGCGTTCTAAACAATAAAACGTCCGGCTGCACTCCATGTGTTGCTGGAAACGTCTTTTTTATGAAAATCACAGTTACACAAAATCCCGCCTCAGATTCACTCCTCTAACTCTACAATTAAGCCCAGGACTGGGTGAAACGTGTGAGTAGTACGGACCGGAGGCTGGACTTTGTGTAACGGTGTGGTTTTAGTAAAAAGAAGTTTCCAGTGACACATGGAGTGCAGCCGGATGTTTTATTGTTTTGACGGCAGCTAATGTGGCAGTGAGCTCCAGCCAGTGAGCACATGGTTTTCCCCTGCATGTGTGCTGTGGAGGAGTGGTGCAATCCTTTGAGTGTTTTGAACCCAAATTTGGGATTTTCTTTATCTTTCAGTGATAATGGTCACCAGGACGAGAGGGTTTCTCGCACTAACAAGGACACAGTCAGCAATAAAAATCTGACAGGTGTTCTGAGCCCTCTCCACCCTATCCGAAACTAACAGGGCTATTCACAAAAGGGTGAAGAGTTTGGAGAAGGCAGGAGAAGAGAACAATCTAGGACAACATAGATGAGTCTTCATTGATAGAATTTAAGAATGATAGCCACAAAACCAGGCTTATGAGTAGAACTTGCTATAGATTTTGTAACATTATTTGCAGTTATAATTAAAGGGAAATTCTATATTTTGCAAAAAATTATAAATGCGCAAGGAAACTAATGTACATTTATTATTATTTTTTTTTTTTTTTGCATAGGACCCAGTAAAGCAGTGCAATGCTCTGGATCCTGCAGATTTTTCCTCAAGGAGCTGGTGTCAATGGACTAGAAGTGCGGTGACATCGCCACACTTACTTTCTTTTGAAACTACAAGTCCCTTGGTCTGTGTCCTGACCATGTTTCATGTTAAACCCTATATATGGGTGTAACATGAAACATTGTCAGAAGTGTGCACTTAGAACTTTGTATGCTGAGGGTATACTATTCCCAGTGGGTCTGCATCTGGCAGCAAAGCATGTAAGTACTCCAACTGGAAATAACATTCATAGACCAAATATCTGATTAAAGTAATGACTGGTGGAGACTTAAGGTTGCTGGGACGCAAGCTTCCTAGCGACCTTAGTGGCTTGGACACACAGGCCAATCAGGGCAGACATGTCAGCTCAATAGTGTGTAATCAAGCTGATTACTCATTGTTGGTATTTATATGTGTAGCATACCCCCTAAGGAGCCGCAGAGAATAGTAGATTTTAAATGAGCTTTACTATAAACTGATATATGTATATCAAGATAATAGAAGATAAGAAGAATTAGGTTAACAGTGCACAGGCGCATAAAATTAAACAGCTCACATATTCAAGTGTGAATCTATCACAATTATCTCAATCACATTGCATGCAAAGCTATGCTGACTGAAGTAGCCCCACTAACTGGCAGCTAGCTGCAAATGCAAACACCAGTCCCTTTAGACCTGGGTCTCTAACCAACTGGCCAGTGGTAATTTTCTTCGGCTAGCGGCCAATGATGGGGCCCAAGGTGCAATTGGTGAACTAACTTGGCAAACAATATTGCAGTGGCCAGAAGCCTCTCACACTCCTTGCAGCAGGGATGGCGGCTTCTGGGTTGGTCAGCTAGAAGAGAGAGCCCTCGCCTTCTCCAGCCGACTTTCTGGTTCCTTGCACCTTTCAAGTTAGAGGCACCACTAAAGATGACTCTGGATTTCAGCGATTCAGTCCTCCGAGGTTGCAATCAGCAGTCTCTGGCAGCAGATGAAATAACCCGCCGTGGCAGGGCCTTATCTTTCTCCCTGTACACAGACCAAGCGGCGCCACACTCCCAGTGTAAAGCTATAGTTCATCAGCCAGGGAGTATGCAGCGTTGTCTCCTGTATAGCAGCGATCACACTACAGATTCTCAGGTGCTAGTATTGCTACAGTCTCTAAATGGCCAGTCTCTATATGAAACGCCCGCTGGCTTGCACTGCACTGGAATGCCCTGGGCTTTCTCTCTGCATCCTCCAGTTAATTCCTCCCCCCTGCCCTGCCTGCAGCACTCTCAGCAATGTAGTCCAAGAAACACAGTCCAGTATGGTCTATGGACCTCAATCCCCATAAATCACTGCTACATGGATACTGGGAAGCAGCAACCTCTACTAACTCTTAAGGGAGCCCATGCTGCATCAGGGCTAAACGTCAACCCTGAGCAGGCCAATAGAATACATTTGTAAATGTTCCCACAACTGTTTACATGCATACAGTGTAAAATATGGTCTATACACAGGATGCAGATTTTCCTACTTTAATTTTACAGATCTTAAAGAAGTACAAGATTACTGATCTTTACAGGGCTGTGTGCAGGGGCGCATAAAAAACAATAGACATGTGCGATTCGTTTCGTTCCGAATCGAAATTCGGACGAATTTTCGTAAATTCGGACATTCGGATGTATCCGAATTCCGAATTACAGACATAACGAATGCAAACGAATCCGAATTTCCATTTCCGAAATTCGGTAGCGTTCGCACGAACGTTCGTTTCGTTTTCTGTTCGTATTCGTTTCTTATTCGTTTCGTTCGTTGGAGCAAAGTGACATTAGAGAAGGAGAAAAATATTTTTTCCCCCTCAAATGTCACTTTTGCTGCAAACGAATAAGAAACGAATAAGAAACGAATAAGAACAGAAAACGAAACGAACGGTCGTGCGAACGCTACCGAATTTCGTCCGAATCCGAATTCCGAATCCGAATTGACTTTCACACCCGAATCCCGAAAAACGAAATAACACAAATCCGAATTTAAAACGAAACGAAACGAATTTTTTGGCAGTGCACATGTCTAAAAAACAATACTCCTATATTCAGATTTTTTTAAAACGCTGTACTGATGAAACGTGCTTTGGGCTCTTAAAGTGTATGTAATCCACAACAATGAACTAATTTGCTCCCATTTGGTATGTTTTTTTTACCATTAGACTGAGTAGTTTAATAAAAGATACTGAGAAGGCTGACGACACTCCACAAAAATTCTGTGTGTTGTCAGCCCTCAACAGGACTAGGAAGCAGCATTTCTGGCAGATCGAGGCATATAGATATGGAGTGCAGAGCCACAGACAGCAATCAGGATGCTGGTTTGTTCTTCCGTTTGGGTTCTGTTTGTGCAGTGCTGCTATACAATGGGTCAGATGTGGAGTGCCTGCTATTTATAGACTGACCTTACAAAATTTTTCCATTTTGTTGTCTCTCACAAAGAGAGAGAGAGAGAGAGTGCTGTAGCTGGAAACCACAGAATTATGAAACATAAGGCAAACCCTATCCAGAGGAATGTAGGAATTTCCTGATGCGTTTGCTATGGATAATAAAAAAAATAAGCCTGCTGCTGGGCATACACGGTTGGCCCTCTTCGCACCACCTGACTAGACAAAATTAAATG
The DNA here is from genome assembly GCF_000935625.1 of Nanorana parkeri. NCBI lineage: Eukaryota > Metazoa > Chordata > Amphibia > Anura > Dicroglossidae > Nanorana > Nanorana parkeri. The sequence goes on from NW_017307038.1 coordinate 162,905, forward strand.
TGAAAACCAAAGTCGTTGGGTGAAAAATTGTCGGCTGAGCAGCACCCGCATCCATTCAATCACTATTCCGGTATACAGTCTGCTGCAGGTGCTGTCTGTCTGAATACATTAACTGGTGAGTGGAGATTTCTCCATCCATGCTGCATGGATGGGGGAATGGACTGATTTCTCTTGTTCTGCCCATGGACTGAATTAGAGAAATCTAGATGCATATCGTTAGCTTAAAATTATTTTAGTCAAAAGGTTTATACGCTATTTCATATACTGAATAAATAGATTACAGTGGATGCTGCTCCTTGATGTTTCCTGCAGAATCAGCTGGTCCCTTGAGCACTGGCCCTGGCCAGGGCGGCTCCTTTCCCTCGCAGGTTTCTATGGATCCACCCTTATGTGTGTCTCCACAAAACACACAGGCACAGCAGGGCAAGCCACTCTTCTGCTCTCTGCTCCACCTTTCTCTCTCCTCCCTTCTCCAAGCTATTAGATGTATATCTGCTGGAGACCACTCTTTAATCTTGTACTCAACAGGAATCTCAGACAAGCCGAGCTGAGAGAGTTGGAGCCAGCTGTTTGGAAACATGATGATTCAGAAATGTTAAAAAAAAAATACTTTGCTGGGGAATGTATATGTCACAATACCGAGCACGGGTGTCCCAACACCATGTGCCTATACAGGTGAACCGAATATGTGACCACACTGCAGATACCACAACAATCTTTGTGAATAATAGTTTAACCCCTTCATGACTGAGCTTGTTTTTAGTTTCTGTTCGTAAATGACTGACGCACTTTTGACATTTTTGCTGTGCGATTCGTCCACGTCAGTAATATACTTTCTTACTAAGTGCACCCACACATATTATATATTGTTTCTTAGAGGACATATAGGGCTATGTATTTATATCACATATGTGTACCTAATGCCTCACTTAGGACAAATAAAATATTTTTTTAAAAAGGAAAAAAAACGTAAAGAAAACACTTTCCCCAGTTTTGATTTGTAGTATTTTTTTTTACAAAAATAGCACAGCTAAAAATAAATGCAATAAATATGTTCATTTATTTGGAAAAACCTCACATTCCTAGGATTTTAGACATTTTTCTGTACTATTCGGCCTAAAACTAAAACCTAACATTTTAATATTTTTTCTCTAGAAGCTAAAAGTGGTCACCTGGCATACAATGTCACTGTCACTAAGTGTCATACTTTGAACATCACTGTCATGAGAGGGTTAAAAAAAAAACCCTTAGGGTGAAAAACAAATCTGCAGCTCAGCTGCAAATTTTCATTGCAAGAGGTTAATTTTTATATAAAATGATAGTATAAAAATATATTTTAATATATAATTTGTATTTGTTACATTTTTTTTTCTTTTACACTTTTCACAATTTTTTAAAAGTTTTATTTTATTCATTTAATTATATCAAGCTGTCATTGTGAATTAATCTCACTATTACTGCTTGATAAATTAATCAATTAATTTGTGGTTATTATTATGCTGCTTCAAACTTAAGAACAGCCAATAATAACCTTAGCGACACTGATCCTGCAGCATTTCAGGATCAGCTGTCACTAAAGGTTTTCTGATCGTTCCAACAACGAACAGAAAACTGCAACATTCTTTCAAGAATAGAAACATCATGTTTCTATTGCTGAAGGTTAAAAGAAAAAAAAAGCTGGTAAAGATCGGGATTTCCAGATCTGGTATAGACTCTTTAATTAATGGATGCCTCTATACTGAGGCATCCATTAAAGGAGAACTATGAGGTGAGTGCTTTTCACTCACCTCATAGTTCTAGCCGACCTGTGACAATGAGACTGTCACAGGTCGGCTCAGTAGATCAGGAAGTGAGCAAACACATACCGGCGTTCGCTCACCTCTCGATCCTGTCATGGCTCTCTGCCGTGACAGGGGAGGGGCTGGATTCCCCCCTCTGCCAGCGCTGGCTGGCGGGACGGACGGGGGAGGGGGCGGGTACAGCTGGCTCTGCCTCTAGATAGGCAGAGCCATCTGTCAGCCACGCAGCTGGGCGGATCCCGGCATAATTGTCGGGATTCGCTTCAGCGTCTCAGTATACTGCGAGCAGCAGCTCGCGGTATACTGCAGCGTCTCAGTATACCGTGAGCTATGGCTTGCGGTATACTGAGCCTAGGGTGACAGGAGGACGCTAGTTTGTGCCCTCCCGTTGCCCTAAGAACTATGGGGAAAAGCCTTAATCCCATAGTTCTCCTTTAATGAATGGTAACCGCTGATTATCAGCGGTTACCAACATTGTAGAGCAGCAAATAACTGGCCACGTATAGTATACGTGGCCAGTCATTCAAACACTTTGTGACGGGACATACAGTGTATGTCTCCCATCATGGAGGGGTTAATAGATATAGCAAACCACATAAACACCGGCAATCTGGGAGCTAAGTGGCGTAAAAAAATTGGCGTTTAAACAATTGAAGTTTAACCAGGGCAGTTGTAACTTATTCCAGGGCGGTGGTATAAATTAAATTTAGTTTAACAAAAAAGTTATTGAACGTGCCACTTGTGAACCACTAAACCTTAGAGAAATAAATTACTAATAAGTAGTCTCGATTTACATAAAAATAATATAAAAGTAAATAAATAAATAAGAAGGGTGAAATAAAATAATGTCTTCCATGAGTGGGTATGCAACCAGGTGCATGTCGTGCGCAATGTATGCGTTCCTTGAACATGCGTTTGAAGGGGAATACATTTGCGCGTGATGTGAGCAAGTTGCTTGTTTGGAAACCCAGATTCTGGATCTAAGCAAGAAACTGGCAACACTTAGGAGCATAACAGTCATGGAAAAGAGTCTGGACATAACGTACCAGGCTGTGGTGGAGGGGGTTTGGGGGGGGTTGGAGGAGCAGGATCCCGAGGTGGGGAGCTGGGTTACTGTTAGAAGGCGTGGGAGAGGGAAAAGGGGGCGGGACGGACAAGAACCCTTAATTTCAGAAGGGCAAACTTCGATAAGTTGCGCAAACTAGTGGGGGAAATAAAATGGGATAACTCATTTCACAACCTAAACTCAGACCAAATGTGGGACTGCTTCAGGAACACATTACATATTGCCATTTCAAAGTGTATACCATTGGGTAACAAAAACAAAAGCTCAAAGACTAAACCGATATGGCTAAATGAAACTGTAAAACTACATGTTAAGGCAAAGAGAATGGCATTTATAAAATATAAGATGGAAGGGGACGGCATACAACACCCTTAACTAAGGATGGATATGGAGCTCAGCTGCGGAACCCCGTTCCGCGTTACAGACCCAAGACCAAGGGTATTGTGCAGCAATGAATCTCGCCACTAGGTTCTGAGCATCATTGCACCAATCTCCCAAGAAGAGGGTTACTTGCCTGCCCCTAGTAACTAGCGTGCTGTATGTGAGTTTATGGTCTTCTTGAGCAGTAGGTTACTACTAGCAGGTAAAATAGGTGGTGTAGTAAATAAAATATGAAATGATATCAACAATTAAGCAAGTTGCTATAGAAGGTTATCGATCAGGTGAGTATACTTCACTACCCCTGGCGAGCAGACTGGTTAGAGTAACAATAGGTGCGATATTCACAATCACTGACTGTTCCTTCACAATTCAGTATTGCTGGTATAATTATCAGAGTCTGAGAGAATAGCAATACAGTATCAGTTCACAGTCACTTTAAGCACATTGAGCACTGCCTTTGTTCAACCACTGGGTGGCAGTGGCGGGTTACACCCTGTACTTGCAGTTAGGTGTCTAGAGGAGTCGATCCTCCCCTTGGAACAGTGAGTCCTCGAGTGGATGAAGAGGCTGCCGTGAACGCCGTGCGATCTGCCTTGTTGCGAGGGGAGCAAAGGTTCTGTGGGGAGAGGTAGAGTAGAGAGGTTCACTGTGCTGAGATGCCAGTGAAGGTCTGGCGTCTTCATCGGTTGCTGGAACGCCAAACTAGTGAAAGATTGCGGCTTAAGAGGAGGGGGCGGAGCCACGTGACGTCAGCGGCACGGGGGCGGAGCCCCGCGGCGTGTGTGTGACGTCACACGGGTGTGCCGCTAGGAACCGTTACACGGCATTGGCGTTCCTTAAATACAAGGAATGTAACAAAAAATGCAAACTAGTAAACCGGGAAGCTAAAATAGAATGCGAAAAGCATATCGCCGCAGATAGTAAAAGAAAACCTAAAAAATTCTAACAATATATTAACAGTGACAAGTGACAAGGAGAGGGCCGAGGCGCTGAACAATTTTTTCTCCTCAGTATACACTCAGGAGGGAAACGGGTTCGACGTACGTGATAAAACACATAGTTCAACCGATAATATACCACAATGGTTGACGGAAAGCGGAATAGAACATAGACTTAAAATACTCAATGCAAATAAAGCAGTTGGACCAGATAACCTTCACCCCAAGGTACTTAAGAAATTAAGCAAGGTTATAACAAGACCATTATTCCTAATTTTTAAGGAATCCTTAGTGACTGGTAGGGTACCATGTGATTGGCAGAGGGCTACGATAGTTCCAATATTCAAAAAGGGGGCTAGATGCCAACCAGGGAACTATAGGCCGGTCAGTCTAACATCGGTAGTTTGTAAACTGTTAGAAGG
>NW_017307038.1:167729-178881 GCF_000935625.1 Nanorana parkeri
ATGATTTTCATGTACAAGATGTTCAATGGTGACAGCAACATTGGCAACAAACTGTTTGAGATTAACTCCACTACAAAGACTAGAGGCCACCACCTAAAGTTGGTGGAGAAAAAATTCCAGCACAATGGGCAAAGAGGGTTCTTTACAGTAAGAGCGGTTAAGGTCTGGAACTCACTGCCATCGGCAGTGATTTCAGCCAAGAGTGTAGATTTATTCAAGAAACGCTTGGACAATTTCTTGAGGGACCGTAATATCCAGGGATACCAGTATCCCTAAGAATGAGATGATGCGTGGACCTATATGGGTTGGACTTGATGAACGTATGTCTTTATTCAACCCCAAATACTATGACTATGACTATGAATCCCACCACCACCCGCAAGAAACAAATAAGAGCCACACTATATACAAACGGCAAGGGCCGGGAGCCACAGATCGTGAGACCTCAGGGGTAAGGGTCAGGAGTCACGGTCCAATGCAGAAACAGGATACTGGAGGGACAGGAGTCTGGGTCGGTGGCAGAAACAAGATACTGGTTAATGGAAACAGGAAACTGGTTTACAGGAAACAGGATTTGGCAACATGACTCACAGCAGGGAGAGGTTAAATACCCTCCCGGAGCAGCACCAGGTGGCGACTAATTGCTGGCAGGCACCTGCAGGTGAGCACTGGAACTGCAGGATCAGGTTCCAGCTCCACAGTGCCACCCGGAGGTGCTCTGGTCCCTGAGAGTATATTTGTTTGATCAGATTTAGTTATTAAAAAGGGAAAGTTTGAGAGGGTAATATTACTTTAAGGTGAAATGAGGAGCTCCTGACATTTTCACAATTACAACACTTTCTAGAGAGCATAGCACCTCACTTGTTTTATTCTTGCAGCTGAACAAAATATGTGATGGACTTTCAGAAAGGTGCAATAAAAATTCACAATTCAGTATAAATGCTTCTTGGAGAATGTTTATTTCATCGTACAGTATATGACACAGCAGAAAGATTTATGTAAGAGTGAGTCAGTGATATCATTAGATACATAAGGCTCATAAACGTGCAATAAAAGTGTAAATATACAATATATTTCTCTAATGTGAGACAGTTCCACTATCTCTCTTCTCTGAGGGACATCCATCCCTATCACTAAACTGAACCCAATCAGTGGCCAATTAGGTTATGTGAAATCTCCCCTCTTTAGCTCTAGGTAGCTCAATCTGCAGCAGATTTGGCTGATTAAGATAAGATGAGAAAATGTGAAATGTTTAGTGTGAATGCAGAATGGTCATATCATGTCGGGGACAAAATAAAAAAATGATCAAACAATAACCTCCTACACAGACCATGTGGCCCTCTTCTATATGAACTTTTTAGTCTCTGTTAGAGATCGGTGGTAGCCACACACAGAAGGCAAATATCAGCAGATGATGTCTAAACTATCTTTCTTGGCCGGTCTATGGGCACCTTTCTTCGTGTTTTCATTTGAAATAGGATTATAACTTTCTGCTGTATAATGTTATGCTATGGTTGCACTTTAGGACTCATCCACACACAATGCAAGAGCAAAATTGTATATTGCGTAAATACGCATACACGTGCATATGTGTGCACTATATGCAATCCCAGAATGCATCATTCGTAATAGAAATTTTAATGATCAAGCACACGTATATGCGAGTAAAATACACTGCCCGGGAGCATCTCGGTTCCATTCTGTTTTTGCGCTACGCAAATATACGGCTCCATACACAGCAATGTGTATGGAGCCATTTATTTGCATATACTGCATATGGTACAATACGCATGTACGCGCATATACGCGGCAGTGTGAATGAGGCCTTAGTCTTAAACAATAGGTGCCCTTTTCATACAAAAAAATGATACTCCTCATACTTGGCTGAACCAGTGCTGACAACCCTAAAATAATTACTTACATAAAGCACATGCCTTCAGTGATGTGTCTGGAAACATGTTATAAAGGAAACATACGAGGAGAGGAGGTAAGGGACAAACAGAAAATGTTTCTGGTCTTAAATGAAAGTAGATACCCCTGTAGATGTGCATGCTCCTTGCCCATCTTTGTGAGCTAGTCATAAACTAGCCTAAGGATCATACGAATCTAATGGATGCTCCTCCCTTTTTTTTTAAATTAACTTTTGTATGCAGAAAGACCTGTACCTGTACATAAAGTTATGAAGAAACAAAAAATCTGAACAAGTGGGAACCTTGTGGATAGATGACAACAAAAGGAAGGTGAAATGTTATTTTGATATATTAGAATGTTCATATATGCATATTAAAAGTAAAGTTTTCAAAAAAGAAAAACTGTTAAGATGCAAGGATGTGATTATACAATGTTGTGCTGACTCTTCAACTTTCACATTTGGTAGCAGATCACTGTACTGTGTAAGATATTAATAAAAGCAGAAAGCTTGGGAATTACAGTGAACTTTCCATGACAAGCAGAAGATCCATTTTTTGCAGCCCCCCCCATTTGTAAACAAACTTTGCCCCCCCTTTCTTGAAATCCCATGAAAATGTACTCCTCCCATAGGTTGGAATGCATTCTTAAACAGTTAGTTTACAAATGGCTTTTAGAGCCTTTTGTGTTGGGGTCAGGGGGTTGCCAAAAAGCAGAACTTCCATCTGCCATCCCCTTTAAGTAATTCTAAAGAAAATCAATTTCTAACATTTCACCTTTGTATCCACACATTTCATCAATGTTGTATCGCTGTGGCTCAGTATTGGCCAACGTATGGGTATATTCTCTAGCATATAGGCAGCACTTCTGAAACACTCTGTGCAGGCCTGGCGTTCCCTGTTCCTCCATTTCTGTCAACCTGTTGTGACACTGATTTTATTACATAGTGTTTATAACCCTCCCATCAGGTTCTCTTCACTCTCCTGAGTGGGTACTTGCTGGCTGTGAAAATTTAAAATGAAAAGTCAAATATACCATCACTACTTTCTTACTCCATACAGGAATATGTACTGTCTCCGGCACAAGTTCTTGAGAACATCACATTATATATTGCAATGTCACACAGAATTAAAGCAAATCAAAATCCAAAAACAAAATTGTAATACATTGTACTTTACCAGTCCATAGATCAGGTAGTTGCATCAGAGGCATAACAAGAAACCTCAGGGCACATTCACACCAATTGCAGTGCGTCCCAGAGCGGCAGCTGCTGCAACACACAGCAGTCGCTTACAAAACTTCCTCCTTCGTTCTGGGGCGGGAGTGGCAAGGCATTGAAGTCAATGGCACCGCAGCCACGCCCCCCGCCCGCAGTGCGATCGGACGCCTGCCAAAACATTGCCTGCGTTCTGGTCCATTGCAAAAGCAAAAAATGCTGCATGCTGTATTTTTTGCGTTATATATATATACAGGGCTTGAAAAATTTGGCGGTGTCTCACCAGTCAGTCAAAAATTTCACCACTCAGCATGACCTGACTATAGCCTTGCAATATATGTTAAAACATTTTGGGGACAGATAGGTTTCTTTTGTGACCCCACGGGGGGGTTATTTTTTTTTACTATATAATGAAAAAAGTACCATAAATATATTTTAAAAAAAGTTTCCCTACGTTATGTTATAAAACATTTATTCTTACCCATATTTTTAGTAAAACATAAAAGTCGGGGTCACGTCGGGTAAATAGACCAAACATGTCAAGCCTTAAAACTGCGTACCCCCCCCCCACCGGGAGGCGATACTGTCACAGAAAACAAACGATCATGGCACAAAGAAAGGAACACTGGCACTCACCCTGCACCTCCACCAGGAAGCAGTTCTCCGACAGAAAGAAAACGATCAGAACGGGAGAACTTGCTGTGAGGAACTCCACAGGTCACACATGTCAGCTCCCAGCCTCCAAAACAGTGCGGCCTCAGCAGTAGGACCCCGGTGCTGCCTCAACCGCCTGAAGTTCTGACATCTTGTGCCCGGGCCTCAGCTGACCTGAAAACCGGACACAAGGTTTCAAAATCGTACTGTCTAGGTGAATCCCGTACAGGTGGCAACCCTAAGTGACGTCCCCATCCCACTCCTCGCCTGCTTATAGGTTTGGGAGCTTGTGGCTGACTGAGCTGGCCAAGGATGCGCACGCACTTGGTTCGGTACCTGGTTTGTGTCACACAGGAAAGGAAAGGCAGTGGCTGGGGGAATAGACAGTGAGTGATGGCTACAGCCTCTATCATGGAGCTCTTCTCCGGTAATAGGGATGCGAAGGAGGAGCTATGGCTGGTGGTGGTGCACACAGTCTCCTCTGCTCTTTTGTGCTTGGAGGAAAGGCCTTTATCACCACTCTGTCCCAGACTGCAACATAGCCCTCTGATAGCACAGGAATCGGGTAAGTACAAGTCCTTTACACAATACTGCTACACAAAAATGAGCAGTTACCCATTTTTTCCCCAGAGATGGGCTTTAACTTCACCCTTCCCACAAAAATACATGTATTGTTCCCAGGAGCAAGCATAAGGCTGCATAGGCATCCTACTGAGGGCGCTGGGAAAGGGGGGTGTGGGGAATGCACCTTCGTCTGTGTAGGCAAAAATCCTTGTACCGGCCCTGCCTTCTCCAGGCATGATGTCCTGCTATGTGTGAGGCGCTCGCCTGTGCTCTATGCAGAGGAAGAAAAAGGGAAATATTACTGTCACTGATTAGCTAAAAACAGGTGGTGTAGTGGAAGAAATTATCAGATTTGCCAAGCCAAAATGTTAATCCTTCAATAGAGGCTCAGAGAGCTGGATAAACGGTGGTCAAAGGCGTTCGCTGTCGTCTGATCGGTTCTGAGAGTTTTTCATCAGACTTGTTACTGCTATAATCTGCTGGGCACTGTTGTAGTGACAATCTACAGGACACTGTTACAGTAATAATCTCCTGGGCGCAGTTGTAGCAATAATTTGTGCGGCACTGTTGTGGTAATCTCCTGGGCGCAGTTGTAGTAATAATCTACTGTACACTGTTGTAGTCAAGGCCGGCCTTTGGGGTGTTCGAGCTGTGCGGCCGCACAGGGCGCCATGCCAACAAGGGCGCCAGGTGGCCGACACAGCTCATCCTCGGGGCGACAGTGCGCGGCTTCTCTCCTCCTCAGCGCTCGTCCATCCGACATGAGAGCGCTCCCTCCTGCACCCCCTTTCAGCGCTGTCCTCGGACCCATACAGGTAGCGGGGATAATATAAAGCCAGTTATACAGGATTGGATATAGCTGTGCCGCACTATACAGTGTTCTGGACATGTGCTCATCTATTTTCCCCACTATGGGATAAAAGCCTTAGTTAGCAATGGCATGATAAATATTCATTTCATGTTCTTCATAATATTAAGAAACTGACCTAAAATCATGATTTTGTATTGCTTTAGAAAAAATGTGACATGTCCCTTTAAGAAAAAGTATCGGTAATTGGTATCGGCCAGTACTTGTAAAAAAGTATCGGTACTCGTACTCGGTCTTAAAAAAGTGGTATCGGAGCATTCCTAGTTGTATTATTTTGTTATGTTATTACATGGTTATTTTTATATATTTATTTTTGGTATTTAAAGAGCGGCTGCTGTGGCCTTTGAACTCTATACAAGTCTAATGACGGAGTGCTGACTTTTTAGAGGGGGTGACACCAAAATGACTGTAAGTAATTTTGGTGTCACCCCTGCAATGGTGACCCCTGCAATTGTGACACCTGGGTGCGGACTGCCCCCCTTGTGATGCCACTGATGTAATCCACCCTTCTTTCTGTAATATACTAGAATGTTTATAACTAAATATTCAGCTACTGTGACACAAACTTTGCCACTAGTGGAATTTCTCCAGGATTTGTTCTGCCTGATTAGAATATCAGTGACAAGTCCCAGCTGGTGTACTGGGAATCACTCTGTGAGCAATATTAGGTTTATGTAAACAATATCTATAACATCTCCTTCTCAACAGCTATTGGAGAGCCCTTCTCTCTTATGCCTTAAAGTCCTACTGAATTCACAATCATTGTAACTAGAGATGCATTGATACCATTTTTTCAAGACCAAGTACAAGTACTTTCCCTCAGGTACTCGCCAATACCAATTACCGATACTTTTTCTGAGAGGGACATGTGACATTTTTTCTAAAACAATACAGACTAATGATTTTAGGGCAGTTTGTTCATAATTATGAAGAACTGTAACTCAAACCATGATTATTCAGCAATGGAGAATGGCATCCAACAATAAAGTACTACAGATCTCATCAATCCATAATTATACAGCAATGGAGAATGGCAACCAGCAATCATGAATTGCAGAGATTTGTAGTCCTCTATAGCTGGTTGCCATCTACTCATTGCCTCTATTGCATTTGATTAGCACTGTGACATACACCAATAAGAGAAGAATAATAGGCAGCCACAGTATATAAGTTTACGTACCTGCTCTCAGAAGGGCGTGGCAGGCTCCAGAATGGTTGCGAGGGTCACTCAGAAGTGCGGCAGTGTGACTACGGGCATTCACCAGGGCTGCGTTTGGGTCTCACCAGGGCTGCGTTTGGGTCTCACCAGAGCTGCGTTTGGGTCTCACCAGGGCTGAGTTTGCTTCTCACCAGGGCTACATGTGGGGCTCTCCAGGGCTGTACCAGCTATTGCCGGGCTCTCCAGGGGTTGCGATCGCGTCTCACCAGGGCTGTAGGTGCAGCTCTACACTGCAACACTTACTACTGACCTCCGCACACTGCGACACTCTTTACTGACCTTTGCACACTTACTACTGATCTCCGCACACTGCAACACTTTCTAACCTCGACACAATGCGATACTTACTACTGACCCCTGAACACGTTGACCCCAGTACAAGTACTCGTTAAAATGCACTGTATCGGCCCCGATGCTGATACTAGTATCTGTATCGGTGCATCCCTAATTGTAACACCAAAATGGCCAGCCCGCAGATTCAGCAATTTAGTTGTAGATATTGACTAACATTTCTGTGCTGTTTTTATACTCTCAACAGTCCTTTTTTTTTTTATATATACGATTATACATATGAAGATCATATGATTCACCCATAGAGCTTCCTCTGTATTTAGTGCCTGTTTACCATTAGAGTGATGCCAGGGATGATATATGGGACGCAGAGGAGGACTTTCTCCTTCTGTCCCCTCCCCTGCTGATTGACAGCAGGCAGTAGGTGGGTACAATACCCAGCCTGCTATTGGCTATTGCAATTTAAAATAACCAATAACAGGCTGGCTATTGCTTCAAGCCACTGCCTGCTGTGTTGACATTCAGCTGCCTCAGCAGCTGAATCCAGTGAAGTGGAAAGGTGACCCCTAATGTTACCTTAAAGAGAACCTGTCACCTCAAATGTGCCATCACATAGGGGGCTTGTGAGCCCCTCCATGTGATAGAAAAAAATCTAAACAATAAAATAAAATTAAAAATCCCCCCCCCCCCCCAAAAAAAGAATTAAAGTCCCCCAACCCATGCGTATACTAGACATGTGCACCAGCAAAAAATTTGTTTCGTTTCAGATTTTGCATTATTTCGGATTCGGGTCCGAAATTGAATTTGTTTCGGTATTCGGACGAAATTCCCCAATCAGCAAAGTGAGATTGGGGAAAAAAACCGTGAGGTTCCACCCTTTAGGTCTGGTAGGAATGTTAGGAGGGAGCAGATCTCACTGGCCCCCCAACCTCCCTGGCGTTCCCTGCACCAGAGGAGCTTACACTCTAATGTCCCTCCACAGTCTCACACTATTATCATACATTTATATAGCTCTGACATATACCACAGCACTGTACAGAGAACAATGAGCCAGCCACATCAGTCTTTGTACCAGAGGAGCTTACATTCTAATTAGAGCTGCAGCTAACGATTATTTTCAAAATCGATTAGTTAGCTGATTATTAAGTTCGATTAATCAGATAAAAAATAAAATACATTTTAAAAAATGGCTCTAGTGATGGGACTACTATTTTTTTATTGAGATTGTAGTCCATCACAGGAGCAAGCTTGGAGCAGTGGAAGTAAAAAAGAAAAAGGTGTGGTGTGCAATATAGTGAAATGAAAAGTGTAAAATTATACAGCAATGAATGCAGAATGGCACCGGCTATAGAGGACTACAAATCCCAGCAATAGTACATTATACAGCGCAATGCAGAATGCCACCAGCTATAGAGGAATACAACAAATCCCAGCAATAGTACATTATAGCTGGTGGTATTCTTAATTGCACTGTATAATATACTATTGCTGGGTTTTGTAGTCCTCTATAGCTAGTGGTATTCAGCATTGCACCACTGCATAATGTATTATTGCTGGGATTTGTTGTACTCCTCTATAGCTTGTGGTATTCCGCATTGCGCTGTATAATGTATTATTGCTGGGATTTGTAGTCCTCTATACAGCGCAATGCAGAATACCACCAGCTATAGAGGAATACAACAAATCCCAGCAATACATTATACATACAGTGTATAATGTATTCCTGGGATTTGTAGTCCTCTATATAGCTGATGGTATAATATACAGCACAATGTACCATCAGCTATCGAGGAATACAAATCCCAGCAATACATTATGGAGCACCATGTATGGGAAAGTGCAGGCTTACCCGAGCAGTCTTCCAGCAACTTGCTTCTGAGATCAGGCCTGTCTATCGGCGGCTGTCATCCCCCCCACACAAAAGTCTTGCGATGGTTGTAAGGTGTGTGCCCAGCATTACACAAGATTAGTTACATTTATCTGATCACCTTCATATACAGTATATGTCATGGACATTTCTTTTTAAAAATACATCCATATCAGAATCTAATTCGGAGTGTGATTAGATGTGACACAAGCAGATCATCTGCAAAGGCAAGTCCCAACTCTTGCTTTACTAATGTAAAAAATATATTTTGCCAAGCTCTTTCGCTGCAAAACTCACATTTTCTCTGATCCAGCCCCCTCCCCTTACCCCCCTCCAGACTCTATTCTCCAGCAACACTCCTCCTAAAACTTTGAGACAGTTTAACCACTTCGTGCCTGGAAACAATTTTTTTTATTTTTATACACGTTAAAATCTGAATTTGTGCCTCGCAAATAGTTTAAAACCCCCCAAACACACATATATTTTCTGAAAGCAGAGGCACAGTAGAATAACCAGGGCCGGTGCTAGACCATTTTGCACCCTAGGCAATACCAGCTACTTGCACCGTTCAGCCCCTCTCCTGTGGTGTAGCCCCCAATGCCCCCGCACGTGAGGCCCTATTCTCCTACCGTCTAGCTTCCACAGGCTATAGGATCAGCTTCTCAGTGTCCTTGTCGAAAGCCCTTCCTGTGGCATTTCCTCCAGAACCCACACAGGGTGGAGTTGAAGTGGCTGGTGCCGTGGCTGTCCAGGGCCAGATACGGGCGGTGGGTGGGGACATCCTGGTGCCGCTTTTCATGGTGTCACATGCGAGTAGTCAACTAGTCATTCTGAGCCTGATGAAGAGGCCCCGAAAATGTTTGTACTTGAATAACATACATGTGTCATTAAATTGTATTTGCTTCATGTTTAAATGTGTGCTGGTGACATTTTTGGACTTTGTCGTACTCATGGTGTGACACCAGTGGATTTCCTAGCCTGGAGATCAGGCGGACTCCTCTGGGCAGCATCTGTACTCATTAATGATCGCACACCTATCACGACATTGAAGGATATATATATATTATAGACAGGTGGCGTCCCTGTGTGGAGGGCGCCTGTAGGTAGATTTTCTATGTTGCCTAGTGGGTAATCCAGCCCTGTTGGTACACCAGGCCAGAGTCAAACCCCTCCAGTACTAGGGTTGCCACCTGTCACCTACTTTGGGTTACTGCCCCCCCCCACTGAAAATAGTCTTGACTGTGATATTTACATATGAATGGGGTGCGCTATTTACACATGAATAAGCCACGACTAATTCTCTCAAAAATATGTCCGTGCCTCACTAGAGTGTTCGGGTTTCGCTGAAAGAAAAGGTGGCAAACCTATCCAGAAACCCTCCTATTACTCCAAGGAATAGTAGGCAATCATCCCCCTGGAATGATTACTGATAAGAACAGATAGTACACTTGATCTTAGCCAAAAGGCCAGGAGGCACAAAAGCCTAACTTTAATCCACAGCTCTTGTTTACCACACTATGGTCACACCACCTCTTTGGCACAGCATGCTCTTCTTCCTTTGTATGAATCTCTCTCATGTCTTAATGTTGGAAGGTATGAGATTTTATTTAGGGGTCTGCATTGCTGTGACCACACAGAAGAGCCCAGGGAGAAGGAACGGTCGGAGCTCCACCCCCATAAAATTCCAGCCACGAGGAAAATAAAATACCCACCACGTGACCTGCATTCGTGTCAGATGACACTACCGGTCATTTTAATGCAGAGCACACTACGAGACACGGAAACGGAATGCCACTTCCTCCTTCATTGCTGGGTCATGTGATCGTGATGTCACTTACTCCCTACCCCCCGGCTGTCAGTCAGTTGACGCGCAGTCTTCTGCATGATGGCGGCGCCCATTGCCCGGTAACTGCGCGGCTTCTTCCCGTTTATTACCACGGCGTGCACCGTTCTGCCCGTACCGAGCCGCCGCCGCTGCTCTCCTCATTAAAGAGACACGCCGCTGTCGGTCTGTGGGTTCTACTGCTAGGAGGAAAACAGGCCGCCCTCCGCTACCCAAACAACGCGTCGCCATGGCAACCGGCGGCCCAACTCAGCTCGAGGAGTCTACAGGAGTTGGCAGGTGATCGAGACCTCCTGATGTCCGGTATTGTGAGCTGAAGGTGAGCTATGTCCTGTATGCACTGACTGGGGGGACACTGAGACCCTCTGATGTTATATATCCTGTATACACTGAATGAGGAGACACTGAGCCCCTATATATCCTGTATACAATGACTGGGGAGACACTGAGCCCCTCTAATGTTATATATCCTGTATACAATGACTGGGGAGACACTGAGCCCCTCTAATGTTATATATCCTGTATACAATGACTGGGGAGACACTGAGCCCCTATAATGTTATATATCCTGTATACAATGACTGGGGAGACACTGAGCCCCTCTAATGTTATATATCCTGTATACAATGACTGGGGAGACACTGAGCCCCTATAATGTTATATATCCTGTATACAATGACTGGGGAGACACTGAGCCCCTCTCATGTTATATATGCTGTCTA
>NW_017307038.1:179011-179645 GCF_000935625.1 Nanorana parkeri
TATATATCCTGTATACAATGACTCAGTAGACACTGAGCCCCTATAATGTTATATATCCTGTATACAATGACTGGGGAGACACTGAGCCCCTATAATGTTATATATCCTGTATACAATGACTGGGGAGACACTGAGCCCCTATAATGTTATATATCCTGTATACAATGACTGGGGAGACACTGAGCCCCTATAATGTTATATATCCTGTATACAATGACTGGGGAGACACTGAGCCCCTCTTATGTTATATACAATGACTGGGGAGACACTGAGCTCTAATGTTATGTATCATGTGTACACTGATTGGGGAGACAATGACATGTTATTCATTCTATATTCTGGGGAGACCCTGACCTGACCCGCCCTGGGTACACCTAATATAATAGCTGTATTTTATATGGATTATAAATTATAGCCCAGACTACTAGATTATCATTAGTAGTAGTAGTAGTAGTAGTATTGTGTCCCTTAGCTATGTTGGTCTGCTTCCAATTTTCACTCTTGTGGTTATTATTGTATGTATTCTAGATTTTTGCTGCTTCCAGCCACAGTGGTCACTTTCTTAATATATGTTCACACCAACAGTGTCCTGGTTGTATTATCATCATTATGTCTGGTGCTCAACAATGGTCGG
>NW_017307038.1:179746-189489 GCF_000935625.1 Nanorana parkeri
CTTACTGGTAAACAGTGCATAGTGATCTAGTTGGGCAGCACAATGAATTAGTGGTTAGCACTTCTGCCTTGCAGTGCTGGGGTCCTCGGTTTGAATCCCAGCCAGCTACAGCACCATTTGCATGAAATTAGCATGTCTTGCTATATAGATTTCCTCCCACAGTTAAAAGACATGCTGGTTGGATAATTTGTCTCTTGTTTAAATTGGCCCTAGTTTGTTTGTATGTGAGGTAGGGACCTTGGATTGCAAGCTTCTTGAGGGCAGGGACTGATCTGAATGTACACTATGAAAAGTGCCTCATAAATTGTTGGTATTGTATGAATATCAGTAATAAATAACAATGAATGTACAAACAGATACGACAGGGTAATTCAACACATCATATATGGAGAGAATTGTATACCAAGAAGAGGAAGGAAGTGGACATTAGTCAGCTCTAGTTTCCTGTTTATTTTTTAACACTCTTTTCACAATACTTTGTTTTCCTGCTCAGATGTTGTTAATCGTTCTCATTGTGCGGTGAGTTTTCTGGTGTTTCACCTGGCTGAACATTGTACATGTTTGATGCCCAGACGCACTCTATTCTTATATTCAGCTGATATGGGGTTTCTGCATAGCATTTGGAAACCAAAGCCGAGGTTCAGATGGGAGATTGTAGCACCACACCTAACTGTTTTATTAAACTTAGAAATGTGTTACCAGCATTTTCGGAGTCTTGCTACAAAATAATAAGTGGGCTTTTCTACCCCCAGTGACATTTCTACTGTTCAAAAGACATTGGGGGAATTTTACCAAAACTGGAGCCTCTGTGCAAAGTAACCAATCAGCTTGTTTTTAGTTAAGCTTTAAAAATGAAAGCTAGAAGCTGATTGGTTGCCATCTACAGCTCCTCCAGATTGTGTCTGCTCCAGAGCTGCAAGGATATGTTGTAGATAATTGTAAAGTGTTCATTATTCTTTCAGCCGAGTCAGACATCCGACAGAAAGCAAAGTTTAGGTGCGGGCAGGGGACATTTGTGGGGAGCTCATGCACACATCATATAGAATCAGAAGGTCACACTTGTCTTTTCTTCTCTGCAGGGCACAATATATGATTGGAGAAAATCTTAACAATGAAGAAAAACTCCAGAAGTCCCTTATTGAGGTCTTTGAATTCAAATATACAATCTTCATCTCCAGCAATGAAACCCCAAAACTCTGCATCTTATCCAAGGGGTGGAGTCATCAGCCATAACTTAGACATGACGGAGGACAGTGAAATATCAGAGTATGAGATGCATCAAGGTATCTAGTGTCAGTTTACTTTGTTTATACAGAATGAAACATACACTCGTTGGCTAGAAAATGGGAAACCCTTCCTGCAAAAGATGTGGACACTAGTGGAGAGTGAAATGCACAGATGTTTACACGGTCAGCCTAACACTGGGATGCAGAAGGACCTTTCTAGAGTCATGGCCAAAGCATGGCATTTGTTATTGCATAGGAGGTCTACTGTGGTACTTAACCTAGGTTTCTATTTTTCTGACCACTGTGTGTATTCTGAACTGATATTGGCATATAATATATTAGGGGTAGGCAGCCTTTGAAAGCCAGCTGTTGTGGAACTACAATTGTAGTGATAATGCAGTGCAATCATCATTTATGCTTTGCAAGGCTATGGCAGCCACAGACATTGGATTGTAGTTTCGCCAGAGTTGGAGTGACAAAGTTGCATAACCTTGTAATTGATATTATTTTATGTTTAAATAAGTAGAATAGGTACACACACACACACACACACATCCCTCCACTCCAATGAATAACCATTTATGTTTCTTCTATATATTTTTTTTTTTTGTTTGAACAAGGTCATGAACCTGGAATTCGCTACATCACTGAAAACCTTATTCACAAATTGTCGAAACAGGAAAACTTGGCGTTTGTGACAGCCTTAAATCTCTGTCTTTCAAAGGAAGGAGGCAAAAAATTCAAGGTGCTTTTCTTTATGAAGTCATACTTTATACAGACCCAATCACTTATCATACAGAGTCAAAAATAAGGGGGAATTCAGCTGGAGTTATGTGTTTCTAATAATAACCATGATGACCAACTTATTTTTCCATGAAAAACCAAAAGTCTCTCCATCCTGAGAATATTTGATAACAATGGGAAATATAATAGAGTTTTATTTTGTTGGTCTAATACTAAAGAAAAATGTTTATTAACTGTGACTGTTTTTGTTTTTCTTCAGATAGATCTAGATAGCTGTTGTAGGTCAGAGTCGGCGTAGCTTGTATTCAGGTCACATTGTTCCTGAGTCCTTCAGATCACTAAAAGCTTTAGTACAGTTCTGCAGCGCAGAAAAATAAAGACATTCTTGCCATCCAAACAAAACAGGCCAGGCCTGGATTCTGAGGAACTGCGAATGGACATTATAAAAAAAAAAACATGTTGTTTCAAGAGAAAACGCATAGCTACAATAGATGGGAGAAAGTTATTTGAGTTGACTGGCCTGTGTAGAGATGGGGAAGGTGTTCAGTTGGATGTTACTCACTGTGCTTAGTCTTACATAGACCTTGCTTCTTGGTACACAAAGAACAAATTTTGTCCAGCGCCGCTGTCAGAATACAATGTACACAACATGAGATTTGTTCATCCATGCTGTTAAGCATGCATGGAGGAATCTGTCATTTTTTTTGTTCAACCTGCAGGCTGAATGAAAAAAGTATAACTGTGTGCCCAGCTTTAGTCTTACTATTAGTGACTGAATGCAGAAGATGCACTGGCCCACAAAGGCAGTTCAGAGCTCAGCCCTTTCTCTATATTTTATTTATGTATAATTTGTGTTGTTTTATTTTCTCCATGTAAGTGTTCCTAGAAAAACCTGGAGGGAAGGGAGGTGGGGGTGAATTTTAAAGGATGGAAACATCTCGGGGTGGATTAACACAGTGTTCTCTGGTACTCCAGTGAGCAGGTCAGAGGTGGGAATGTGTCACTGAGTGTGCAGAATTACAGGTTATGGGAAGAGTAGTCACCCATGGCGTGGAGTTAAAATGCTTAGTGTTTGTGTTATTTTATTGACTGACAGTTCTGTATCGTGTTCAGTATATAGAAAATCTGGAGAAATGTGAGAAGTTGGAAGTTTTAAATCTCAGTTATAATCTCCTAGAGAGAATTGAGAAACTGGAGAAACAGAGCCGTCTTCGTGAGCTGAACCTGTCACAAAACAGAATCAGGTAACCTCAAAACAGAAACCAGTGAGTTTTTATAATGGAGATCAGAAAATTAGAGACTGTGTATGAAAGGCATATGATTTGCAAAGGGCATGTATATGCAACACACATTTTAGTATGATAAAAACATCTACTTTACACTAATTTTGTTTCTGAATTAATTGCTATGCTTGGGTTTGGAAACTCCTTTTCTCTATATATTGGAACACCTTTATATACAATGGGGGTATTTTTAGAGCATCTTGCATTGTGATCATGTTAAACCAATGTCTGCAGACATTTTCCCTTTTCAGGATGATTCAAGATATGGCTTTTACTGGGAGACAGTTGTCACTCATTGCAGCTCTAGATTACCTACATTGTATATTCTAACCACTCATATTTGGCAATAATGACACGACTATGGTAAAAATAAATTAAAAAAATAAACCAATGTGCAGAAGAATGGGAAGAGGTCTTAGAGACCCCAAAGCAAGCCTTCCCATGTGTCAGGGAAAGACTTGCTCAATTTTAAATCCTCCATTGTGCATAGTGCATACCCAAGGAGACAGGCCATACTTCATTACTTCTGCTCTCCTTTGGTGTCCTAAATGCAAGTCCCTAACTGGTATGTTTTTTATCATCTTTTCTGCCCAATCATTTTATGCCTTTTGGCTTCATGTTGCTGTTTTATACATGATCAATTAGTCTATCCTGTCTCAAATTGATCTCAAATTTTGATTGCTAGGTATAGATAGTGAACACTTCACTGAACATTACACAACTATTACAATTTCAGAACTATTGTTCTTTATTTGTAAATCCATTGTACTAAGTTGATTGTCTACCTCTGATCCCACTCATATATATGGCTTGCACTTGTTAATGTCCCTTCCCTACAAAACAATTTGTGTATCCTAACAGAGGACAGCTAACCAAATTCAATAAGGTTTGATCTTTCTGGTTACAAGATGCTAATTAGGCTAAAAGAATCCTGCCCAGTAGCTCCACTGTACTTGCATACCTAATTACCTCCCTCCTCTACTGTGCTGTTCAATGTAATCTTTAACCTCCTTCCAGCCAAACATCTGCTTTTTCATGTATACATTATTTATTATTTTCTTATACTGTATTACCGTGAATGAGTATCTGACACAGTGCTTTGTATTTGGAAGTCTCTTGCTGCTTTTTCATGTTTTGTTTTCTTCTATAGATGATCCTGCATATAAAATGCATTGTCTATGTATTTACCAATATATAACAGTTATTGTTTATTAGCCATTTTTTCACCATTTCTATGATACTATGTGATACTATCTCTTGTAATGTGCAGTTCATCAAAAAAATGAAATAATGCCAGTAATAACAATGTGAAGGCTCCGCTGTTGGATTGTGTTTGGTTAAGCTGCAGGCCAGAGCAATATTATATTGTTTGGCTCTGTATAGTACTGAAACTAAATATGCAATTTATTCATAATGCAGTGTGAAAGCTTTGCAAAATGAGGTTACTTAATGTCTGATCTCTTGTTCAGTAAAATTGAAGGTTTGGAGCACATGTACAACCTGCAGAAGCTGAACCTGGCTGGGAATGAGATTGAGCACATACCTGTCTGGTTTGGAAAGAAGATAAAAGCACTTAACACCCTGAATCTGAAGCAGAATAAAATCTTCTCCGTAAGTGACGCTTGGTACATGCGTAAATAACAATGCCAGAACTGAACGGTCTTTATTTATCAAAGTGTCTCTTAGGGATCTAGTTATCCATTGTAGCAATTGTATTAATCTAACACATTATGGGAGAATGAACTGAAGAAGCTGATACATTACTAATTAAAAATTGTTACTCCTTCGTTAACAAATGTAGACTTCTGTGGCCTATATGTTGGCTTCCCATGATCTGTGTGCCTAAACATTCTCAGTATAAATTGTGGTATTTCTACAGTTGCAGGATGTTTCTCGCTTGAAGACCTTAAAAGATTTAACGTCGCTCTTCTTGGCGGATAATCCAATTGCTAATCTTCCCCATTATCGTCTCTTCATCATTTTTCACCTGCGCTCCCTGAATGTTCTAGATGGTCAGCCAATTACAAACCAGGAAAGACAAGAAGCACATGAACGCTTTAATATGGGTAAAAGTTTAAATATTGTGTGTGTGTATTTGTATATGTATGTGTGTGTGTGTGTGTGTGTGTATATGTATATATGTATGTGTGTGTGTGTGTGTGTATATGTATATGTATATGTGTATATATATATATATGTGTATATATATATATATGTATACTCCTGCAAGTTCCCCCTCACATGCTACCACCAAACTAGGTCTTATTTTCGGGGTAGGT
The DNA here is from genome assembly GCF_000935625.1 of Nanorana parkeri. Lineage (NCBI taxonomy): Eukaryota > Metazoa > Chordata > Amphibia > Anura > Dicroglossidae > Nanorana > Nanorana parkeri. Next base: position 185,279 of record NW_017307038.1, read on the forward strand.
CTTATATTACAGGAATCTTGAAAAATAGTGCTAGGTCTTACTTTCGGGGTAGGTCTTATTTTTGGGGAAACAGGGTATATTAGTGATCATTCAGTTTCCTAGGCAGCAAAGATTTTCTGTTGCCATGAGAGGATGACTGGTTATGTCCCTTAAAGTTAAAGTTTGATGGCTGTACATGGCTAAAATTCTAGAGCTGTAGTAATCTGGAAATATTCTGCTTACAGAAGAGGTAGAGAAACTAGAGAAGGACATGGAGAAGAAGATGAAAGAGATTGAAGAATTGCAGGGCCAGAAGGCCAAGGTCCTTAATGAGCTCCATCACCAGGATGAGCTCAACAAGTCTCTGAGGCAGGAGGCCCAACAACACAAGAAGAATTCGAAAGAGCTGGAGCGAGAAATGGACACCAAGAAGGAACTAGTAAGTATACTGATCTCTATTGCTTTCTCACTGAGGCTGTGCAGGGTGCAATAACCCAGAGCAACCAATCATTGATCTGACTGTTCCAAACTGATGCAGTTTTGAAATATGATTGGTGTTTCTGTTACTATACTTAGCATTGCACCTACCAGAAAACCATTTTAGTTTGTGTTTCATGTAGATACTGTATGTGGAGCTTATTCCAAGCATACAGCAGTTTAGATTTATTAATGCTAAAGTATGTCTGTTCTGGCTGTTGAAGGTCCTGAAATGTTGCCTTTAATTGGCTCTGTGCCTATAGGGAATTCTGGATTATATACAGCACAATTCAGCTTTCTTTGTTGAGATTTTCAAAAATCTAACATAGGACAGAGTGTACTCCTTTTCTTTTTTTTTTTACTAGCCACAAAATGAGAATATTTAATAGCCTTAGCTTTACAATGTTTTTTCTTTTCTTTGGGATAATTATTTAAACATTCAAAGAAGTAGTATTGTAGTATGCGCAGAGTTCTATAAGGTCACCAGATTTCATCGTATTCACCGAGTATATCATGTAATGTGTAGTAATGATGATGTTAATCCTTTTGTTTCTGTCTTTTCTGTTCAGGATTTCATGTGATTTGTTGTGTTCAGACACAAAAGAGGAAATTGCTTTGCTGCAAGTAGCATTCTCTTGGTGTGATACTTTTGCACTGCCATTCACTTTTTGGGATGCACAGGACCCTAGATGCAGTCTAAAGCATTCAGACTTGATACCTAAAATGCCCTGTTCTCCTCCTGGGGTAGAACTTTTTTGCTAGTGCCTGTGTGAAATTTAAGGGATATCTCTACCAGCCTCAGCTGTCTCTTGAAACAGGTCCATATTCCACCTTTTATAGTCTTGTTTGTGCAGTTGCGAGAAGACAATTGCCCATTGCTGATTTTGATATATTATCCCTAATAATCTTTTTTGGTGTTTTTATAAGGACAGAAATTCTGTCAGTGACATAGTCAAACCCTGTCCTCTTCTGTTAAGCTCTCCCCATTTACCACATTGTTACAAATGGAGAACACTGTCCTGACATTAATAGTAAATAAAAGTAAATCACCGGCACACACTTGAAGGGTTTTTAAAGTATTGATATGTTTATGCAATACCCAATGTCGCATACTGTCATACGGTGCTAACGTTTCAGGTCCGCATAGGGATCCTTAATCAGAGCGACAGTTAATAAAAGTAAATCACCGGCACACACTTGAAGGGTTTTTAAAGTATTGATATGTTTATTCAATACCCAATGTCACATACTGTTATACGGTGCTAACATTTCGGGTCCGCACAGGGATCCTTCACTGTCGCTCTGATGATGCGCCATCCGTGTGGTCACCTGGGCACCACATATACCTTGTGGTTTTGAGACCGTGGCAGTGCGAATGGGATTTGGACTTCACTGTCCTGACATGACATTTATGTGGAGCTGGTGTACAGAGTGGCCTTCCCACCTTCTTTGGTGAGAGTGTAGTGTGTACATTTGCTCCAGTGAGACAGAAGGATTGTACCTGTTACCAGAGACAAAAAAATTGTTTCTACCGCTGACTGGAGAAACGCCATTAAATTAGAATAACTTTTTTTTTTTTTCAGGACGTTGGTTTTATGCATCCCAGGCAAAAATGGCCACCAAGTTTTACATATTCAGAATGTGTTCATTGATCTTTTATGCTGTTACGCATGGTGCATACTTTTTTTGCATGCCATGCATGTATTGTTTTGTGAATATTTTATTTGCATATATTAAAAAAATGAGACCTGCATATTTGGAGAATAAAGTGGATACATACTTTGTGCACAGTACAGAGGAGATTTATATGTGTCATGGAGAATGCATTTAGGTGCCCATCTTTATTAACATGTGCCTGACTCTTGTGTGGATGGGGGCAAACATGGGGCTGTGTATGGTTACCCTAGGGGGCAGTATTAAGTGCTCAATTATCAGAGGAATTCATTATTACATACAGCACAACACATTGTTTGTGCCACATATTCCTGTTAGCCAATCAGGGGAAAACAACCTGGTGCATTCCATGAGTGGGATTGAAGAGTTGTAGATGTCTTGTTGACCGTTCTTCTTGGTGTGGCATCCTTCTGTGTGTATCCAAGCTTTGTAACAGATCTCTCAAAAACGATGGCTGCTTATGAGGGATCTGTTCCTGCTTGTCGTATTGCAGCGACTTTGTCACAATTTTTCTCCCCAAAGCAACCACTAATCCATTAGAAATCTCTTTTTGTTATAATGAGCACTTCTAATAACTCCCTCTGCCTGGCCCAGTTATTGTAAGTGATATGCAAATTGGAATTCCTTGGCCCATAGCAACCAATCATATTTTAGGTTATAGGAGTAGGTTTAGTGCAATCCAAGTGCTGGTTGGTTGTTATAGGTCACATGTTGTCTTTGCTTTATTTTACCAATGGATTCAGTATGTTGGCATTCACTTGCTGTTGTTTTAGACCAATTTAGATTAGATTAGTTTAGACTTCTGATACTTTGTTTAGTGTCTCCTGCTAGTGGATTACTGTACTCCTCACTGTATGTAGCTTTTTCAGTACGGTGCTGAATACTAACAAACCATCCAGAGACCTGCAGGGAATCTAGGAAGGTACTAGTGTGAGAATCTTTAGGTGGAAATGGTCATTGGCCGACTCGTAGGCTGTGTTCTACCTCCAGAGCAGGGCTCAACCTGTCCAGCTTTACTGCAGCTGATATCCGTGCCTCCGTAATATCATTAAGAGGAAATCAACCCTGAGAAAAACATGGTACCACTGCTTTTCTCACCTTCTGAAAATGCTAGTTACTAGTTATGAGATTTGCATACTTGAGTCAGTTCTTACACTAGAGACAGCAGGCACCTAGGTTGCATCCAAATGTCCAGGTCAGCAGATTACTTTTTAAAGTGTAGTTCCATTTTTGCAGCCAAATTGGGATAACACCTACTTTATATGTGTCGCATGTTCCCATTCGCATCACATAAATTAAAAAATATATATATTTAAAAATTGCAGCTTAAATTTTTACTTGCTTAAAAGTCCTATCTTTCCCCTTCTTTGTAATGTTAAAGTGCTACTAAACTAAGGCGTCAAATCTAAAAAATGCATTTAAGTACCTAAATTATGAACAATACTGTATCTTATTTGTACATAACTCGGCTGTAAATCCTCAAATTATCTCTGAATTAGTTGACTGTCCTTCGATCTGGAGGGGGCTACTTTTGTTCTCTATGGTCCATGTGTGTGTTGTAAAGTAGCCAGTGCTCCAAGCTCACTCCTGTGATGGACTACAATCTCATGTTTATTTTACTAATTTGTATTAAGATTGTAGTCCATCGCGGGCGTGAACTTGGAGCGGTGGCTACTTTACAATACACACAGGGACCATGGGGAACAAAGGTAGCCACCCTCCTGAAGGAAGGATAGTTCTGTTTACCATAATTAATCCTACCTGTACTGTGCTGGCAGATCTCATTATCAATTGTTAACTGTGCATAGCAAACATATGGTGGGGGTAAATTTTAAATTAAAGTGGAAATACACTTTAAATATGGAGGTGCAGAGATAGAAGATGTAGTTGTATGAAGCAAGCTATAAGGCCTGGTTCACACCTAGGAGTTTTTGAGCAGTTCGAAAAGCGCTTTTAACTGTCCAACACAAGAAATCCCATGATTTTCAGTTGCCCTGGTCAGTGGCGGGGGGTGCGGCCTGCACCCGGGTGACACCATTGGAGGGGTGACACCAAAATGACTCGCAGTCATTTTGGTGTCA
>NW_017307038.1:191704-202587 GCF_000935625.1 Nanorana parkeri
GACACCAAAATGACTCGCAGTCATTTTGGTGTCACCCCTCCAATGGTGTCACCCGGGTGCAGGCCGCACCCCCCGCCACTGACCAGGGCAACTGAAAATCAGTTGCACGCCCGATAGTATCAGGAGAGAGGAGGGGACCCGGCGGCATACCTTATCCTGCCGGGTGACTGTCCCCTCCTCTCTCTGCCGGCATCCATCACCAAGTAGGCCGACGGCAGGTATCAGACTACTACAGCGACTACGGAGGTTACCGCTCCAGGTGTCACCCAGCCTCGGGATGCCCCTGGCCCTGGTTTGCACCTGAGTAGAACAACGGCAGCAGAAAAATGCCTGAAAAGGTACATGATCCTTCTTTTTTCACCTGGATATCCCTGACGATCAATGGTTTCTCGGATGTGAGCAGATAATTTTAAAACTGGACTTAAAAGGGATGTGAACATGCAGCAGTTTACTGATTAAGCAACTTGTTTACACCAAGCCTGTGTTCAGATCAGTGTTGCAGTGTAACATTAAAGCAGAACTAAGGACACCAATTTAGCTGTGTCCCAAAAAGTTAAATTCAAGGCATGACTCTCCAGTGTGCTTACTTCACCTCTCTACTGAACTTTCACTTTGCTCATGACATGGCAGTTGAAGTTTATAAATGCGGAACAATCCTACTGTAGAGCAGTCTGTGCATGACACTGCATGCTTTTTCTCCTCGGATTATATTCAGATCATTTATATGCAGAGAATAAACTGCTCTACCTCTGGCATCAAGAAAGCAATAACAATTGACAGAGAAAATCCAGTCCAGATAAGCAGTTCTTTCCCAGATATCATTTTGGTCAGGGAGTGTGTGCGCTGATGACATAGAATGTACAGACACTTGACTATAACCACCACAGAGGTCACAACTGTGGGTACTCTTAAGGTGGCCATACACGGGTTAGATTTTAGCTGCGTTTTTCTGACTTGGCCCAAATTCGAGTAGCGCGTGGCCCCCGCTGGTATCCCTCCATTACAATCCTCTTTTGTTGAAAGAGCCTGTCTGACAATTCTTAGCCAAACATTGACTGTAGCCAGTCGGCTACAGTCACTATTCTTGTATAATGATAGTGCCATACCCCCCATTGTCATTATACATTGCTGGAAGTGGGGAGGGATTCAAGCCTCATTTATCCCTGCCTGCTTTACTATATTGCCTCCTTGTCTGTCTTCTAACAATCTGTCACTTTTTCTTCCCTCCTTCTCCCTTACTTCATCCAGCCTGTGTCCTGATGTGTCACTGCCTTTTTTCCTGTGAACTTGTGCGCCTTTGGTGAAGGTAGCCCCCCATGATGCATTATGGATCAGTACGCTCTTGGTCATGCTTCAACCTATGCCATCCCTTGTATTTGCATGAAATCTCATTCACCTTTTCTGTCATGTTTCTTCCTGTAGCTCTGCACTGTGATTTCTGCAAGAGAGGGTCTGCATGCCATGTGTGAGGTACTCCATGACTAGAAGTCACATGACAAGCTGTGCAGTGATGCTCATGTGCCTGAACTGCAAGTCTCAGCAGTATACAGTGCATCCCACAGTTATAACCTTTTTGTCCTTTCTTGATAATTGTAGAATTGTTTGTGACTCCCTGCATCTTTTTTTTTTTTTTCCTTCATTGTGTCGTGTGTGTGCATTTCATTTAGATGTAGTTGAATGCCACAGAGAATAGAATTGCTAAAGAAGAATCCCAGTCTGTTTAAAACAATTTAATTTATATTAATAATTTGCAGAACATTTCTACCTGTATTTTATGTGATTTTCTTTTGCGCTGTCTTCACATTCTGTTTCAGTCATATCGTGTACAGCTGGTGAGTTTTTAAATTGGGCTGATAATGGGAGATCCTGAATAACTGCAGAAATGAGTGAACCTCAAGAAAGGTGTTGCTCGGGCAAGCCCGGGGCTCCCAAGTAAGCCTCAGCAGGGTGTCTGCAAATCGGCTTTGATAGTTTTCTTGTTCCAGCATCATACAGGATCAGCAGCTTGTTTATGCACAGGGAGGAAAGTTTTGAGGCAGCATACAAATTTCAAGCTGGAAACGGGATGAGGTTATAATACAGTTTAATTTCAGTTTCAAAAAATAAAGTTCTCTATAGAGGATAAAGCAGCTATATATATTGGCACACACATACGGAAGCAAGGCCTAACTACTCAGAAAAATACATGTGCAAGTAGAATGTAGTCATTATGACTGATATATTTTTGTTGCTGACTGGATTTCTTCTTTGAACATTTCTTTTTATTATAAACTATCATTGTGTTTGATCTGTGCCCTCCCCATCATCTCTACATCAAACTCTCAGATCAGCAAGGTGTTCTCACACTTTAGGCCTCTGAGTCCAAGAAAGTTTCCCAGTGTTTTGTGCTCTCTTATAAAGACATGGCATGTCATGTGTGATGTGTTCTGTCTGTCCTCCATGATTCTGTGCCTGTCTGTGGAGTGTTTTCAGAAATTCTCTAATGTGTGTTTCCTAACCATGATAAATGAATCGTATATTTCCATCTATGTAGCTGAAGCAGAAGACCCTGGAACTCACACGTGCCTGCCAGAAGCAATATGAGCTGGAGCAAGAGCTTGCCTTCTACAAGATAGATGCCAAGTTTGAGCCGCTGGGATATCTGACATCGGAGGTAACTGAACACAGATCAGTGCATCATATGGTGCTGCTCACCAAACTGAGCTTAGGGGTCTCTGCCAGCTAATAACATCTTAGTGGATTTCATGCGTTTCAGAACTTTATACACAAAACACTGAATGGTATTTCTGGCCCTTATGGGCTTGTATAGTCAGAACGGTCTGTGTGTCGATGGCCCAGCTGTTTTCTGCAATTGAGGTTTTTTACTCTGTATGCGATACCGTTGCATAAAAATATCTTATAATGAAAATATAAGAAGATGTATTGGAAAGAAAAGGTAGTTGAGTGGGTGATCAACCTAAGGTTCTAGAACGGAAGAACAGTCTCCTCTATCCAATGTTGTACAATGGGGGATGCAGCTGTACCCAGGCCTATGAGGACAGAGGGTCCACACATAACTACTTTTCTCCCTTCTACCCCTGCTGTGTGCTCACATTACATTCAATGCAGATTAACGCAGGCCTTCTCTCTTCATGTCCCTTCTCTGTTTTCTTTCCCTATATTTGTGTCTGTCTTATTTGTATAGCTATATCTCTGTCTCTATATCTTATAAAACCATACACTCCTTACTGTACGTGCTGAACAGACAGACAAATATTTTTTATGCAATGGTGTCCCCAGTTTAATTTTGCACAGTACCTATAGCTTTCATTTTCTCTTCTGTATACTACAGTGGGTGAAAAGTGCCATATCTGAATGTTTGTACACTTTCAGGAAATGGATGCAGAGGTGACTCCAGATGAAAGTCCTTACATTGGAAAAGCTCGCTATAAGAGGAACCTGTACGCTCAAGAGGGTTTCATTCCTGACCGGGCACAGCACATACAGATGGGAAAGATCGAGGCGGATGGGGATGACCAAATTAAGAATCAGCAAATCCGTGCCCGGATCCATACAACACTTGATGTAGACCTGAATGAAAAAGAGAAGACTATCCAGACAGGTAACTTAAACGCTATGCCTACTGCAACCGCTAGGGGTGTGCATTGTATGTAACCTGCACTGGAAAAATGTTTACAATACCATGTTCAGTTCCTGCCATTTTGTTGAAGTAAACCTATCAGTAATTTTTACAATTCTGCATGAATAAATTACTGAAATGGCACAATATGCAACAGCCATATACTTTTTAAAAAAAAATCTCCGCTTTTATCCTTAAACAGCAGTCCTGGAGCTCCAGTCTAGTGACTGAGATAACTTCATCAGTCTACTGCAGGCAGGAACAAACATTTTCTTGGTCTTCTCTTGTGCAGCATTGTAAGGTGAGGGGCTGATCTGCGTTAGACATTTGTGATCACAGCCAAGAATTGAGTAAACCCCTGGATTCATACGGCTGCATTATCTCTGAGCCAGCATCTCAGTTCAAGAACTGAACTAGATTCTGATTCTGAATGACGCCTAAACTGGAACTGTCCTTGTGGAGGGAAAAGCAGATTAGGTAATTGTTAGTGGGACTACTGTGTTCTCTGTGTGAGAATTAATAGTTACACTTGCACACTACTTCGCATGCACTTAACATGAAAACATATATGCCTGAAATAGTGTGAAGACTTAAAATGCTCAATGCAAACAAAGCAGTGGGTCCGGATAACCTGCACCCCAAGGTACTCAAGGAATTAAGCCAGGTTATAACTAGACCATTAATCCTCATTTTTAAGGACTCCTTAATGACTGGTAGGATCCCCAGTGATTGGCGGAGGGCTACGGTAGTCCCAATATTCAAAAAGGGGGCAAGGTGCCAACCTGGGAACTATAGGCCGGTCAGTCTAACATCGGTAGTTTGTAAAATGCTAGAGGGCATAATAAAGGATTATCTGGTAGAATTTGTTCAGGAAAACGGGATAGTTAATGACAATCAGCATGGGTTCAGGAAAGACCACCCCCCAGTAGTTGTGATTATTCTTTTATGATTCTCCAGCACCTCTTATTACAATCATTCCCAGTGCTGTTTTACTGTTCTGTCCTAATATTTATAAACTTCATAGGTCACATATACTGTGTGTCTACTATATCTACTGATGGTTGCGTTGGAATTTTTTTCTCCTGTGTGTTGTTACAGATCCAAATTTTGTAATTTATGCTTCAGAAGTACCATTTACTGTGTAGCTTACAACCTGTGATTTGCTGGTGTTTATTGATGGTTTAAATAAATGAAAAGCCCATATATCTAGATGTATTCACCTGTGGTATGAGTTGCCAGCTGTCTCCTTGTTCCATCTGCTGGGTGTACAACATATCTACGTTAGAGTTCCTGGTTCCGCCCGCTCCAGCTTTTTTGTTACTTTTTTTATGAACGTTATTTAATATTATGGATATTGCAACAGCAGGAGAGTGAGGCCTCTTATAGTGGCACAGTAGATGGCTGGACCTGGCCACTGTAGGAGGCCTCACTCCCCTTCCTCCTGGAGCGTGGCCACTTTTATTCCTCATGGTCCCTGTGTGTGTTGTAAAGTAGCCAACGCTCCAAGGTCACTCATGTGATGGACTAAAATCTGATGTTTAGTTTACTACTTTGCACTGAGATTGTAGTCCATCACGGGAGCGAGCTTTGAGCTTGGAGCTGCTGCCTCAAGAAGAAAGGGTAGTGTCTGCACCAATTTAGAGATGATTTGAGGATCTACAGCTGAGTGGTACACAAATAAGATTTTTGTTAATAGTTAAGGTACTTGAATAAGTTTTCAACATTTTAACTCTTGAGTTTAGTGCCGCTTTAAATGCTTACCTCCAGCCCTGCTTCGGATATCTGCATTGTATGGACATGCCCCATGCCACCTATCCTTTTATTGAATATCAGCCAGGCCCTGAGCCTCCTGAGCTTGCACACTGTTGCCTTAGTCATCCATTGCTGGTCTGTAGCGTTCTAAATGGGTTCTCCCATGAGTTTGAACCCTGTGATGGGAATGAATGAGGCAGAGCTTGCACAGCAGGCATGGGGACTGCCTGGGACTATCTTCAGGCAAAGGATGTGTGGCACAGAGCAGCACTGAACATCTCTGGAGTGGGTCGGAATGTAAGTATTCGCCTCTGTAAAATACACACTGGGGGGTGGCTGTGAAAGAAAAAGCCACTAAAATTGAAATTGTGATTTAAAGGAGAACTATGAGATGAGTGATTTCCACTCACCTCATAGTTCTAGCCGACCTGTGACAATGAGACTGTCACAGGTCGGCTCAGTAGATCGGGAGGTGAGGGAACACATACCGGGTTCCCTCACCTCTCGATCCTGTCACGGCTCTCTGCCGAGACAGGGGGAGGGGCTGGATTCCCCTCTCCCCGCTCCGATCTGCCAGCGCTGACTGGCGGAACGGACGGGGGAGGGGGCGGGTACAGCTGGCTCTGCCTCTAGATAGGCAGAGCCAGCTGTCACTCACGCAGCTGGGCGGATTCCGTCATCTACGTCGGGATCCGCTCCGGCGTCTCAGTATACCCCGAGCTGTAGCTCACGGTATACTGAGCTTAGGGTAACGGGAGGACGCTAGTTTGTGTCCTCCCGTTACCCTAAGGAGAACTATGGGGAAAAACACTGACCCCATAGTTCTCCTTTAAGTTTAACTGACCTTTGGGAACAAAGTAAAATTTGGTTGGGCCTAATACTACATTTAGGCAGCTGTGTAATTTCAGCATTTGTCCTTCTTACAGAATATAATTTGGGGTAAGATGATATTGTATTTTGTGTTTTCCAGCGCAAGCAAAATTGTCAGAACTGCAACAGGAAATAGTAAACTCAGAGCAGCAGATCTTGAAGGCAACTGAGGAACTGAAAGAACTGGAGGATGCTGTGGCTCAGCGGAAGGTGGGTGGAGTTACAGTATAGAGTCATCTCTATATTCATGTGTAAAGTTACATGTAATATTGTTGCCTTGCCTTGATGGAAAAGGCTAAGATTATTCCAGTGCATGTGTTTGATCGGAATTTATGTGATTTGAGAAGAAAATTCTGAAACTCACAGTGAGTGATGCAGCCTTTAAGAGTTGGACAGCAGTCTTACCAAGAATGATAGCTGGCAAGATTTCTGTCCATTCTTGTCAGAGGGGCATGGAGGAATGTGAAATGCTCTGTCAGGTTTTCGTTGCTGCCTGCGTCTCTTTTAACATGTGATGTACTACCTATTTTTTTTCACACCTTTTTCAAGAGCGCCTGTCAGTTGTGATCAACAGGGAATCCATGCACAGATCCCCTGCTGATCAGAGCAGTGTCTATTCATTTGTTTTCCTCCATCGGAAGGTGGAGGAAAAGACTAAACTTACTAGACCTATGTTAGTTCTATGGGGATTTGGATGTTAATGGACATGTATCAGTTTACATCAGATTACCCCTGATCCGCCACGATCAGGTCTGCCAAGACGGAACTGTTTTCTGTTTTGTTTTCTGGACCTGGACAGAGTTGGGGGTAATCGGATGTAAATGAATGTGTGTCCGTTTAGATCCAACTGCCTCTAGACTAACACTGGATCAGATTCACCTGAAAAACTGGAATACCAGTCTGAAAGAGGTTTAAAGGAGGCAAGCATTTCCGGTTTAGCAGCAGGAAGTCTTAAACTCAAGGTTTTTAATTCTATCTTTGTCCCTCTTGAGAAGGTTTGCCTTGTTTACATTTTTTTTTTTTGTCTAACAACCAACAGCTGGAGAGAAAGCGAGGAGAAATTTCTCCAGTGGTAACAGAAACAAAACTTGTCAAAGGTTATAAAGCTGCTAGAAATCAATTTCTTCTTGTGTCCATGCAGGGGAGATTTCCCCTCACTTCCTGCTCTGTCTGACACATGCCAAACAAAGGAAGTGTGAAGAAATATCCTAAACCGGTGTATAAAAATGGGAGAAAAAAAAAACAGATTCCTTGTTTCACTTTCTGTAAGATAAAATGTGACAATTAAAGATCATTTAATAATTATACCCCATATTTTATTCAAAATTTGTTTTTAGGTGTTAGAAATTAACACCACAGCTTAAATATTCTCTTTTATTAGGTGGCTTTGCTTTCCTGAGTGCACTGCGCATTTACAGCCATGTTTTTTATTAGCATCTATGGCATAAAATGTGTGTGCTAATTAGCTTTGTACCAAACAGAAACCAAACTCCATTGTTTGGATGTGGATTCTTCATAAAAACAAATCAAACTGTGGATTTCCATTTTAGATCGTGGAGACAGAAAAGGAAAAACTCCGTCAGCAGCTGAGCCAAAAAATTCAATTGCTGAATGAGCTGCGTCAAGAGGCTCAGGAACTGGAGAGGCAGATGGATCGCCAGAGAAGGGAGATGGATAAGAAATACGCAGAGCTAGAAGAACTGCAGAGGCATCTTGACTCTCTTAGCCCTCATGATCCCCAACATGTGAGTGCTTAGATCTATACACAAGAATTGGTTCAGCTACAAATATAGCTCCCATAGAATGTTCACATTTTTCTGAATTACTCTGCACAGTGGAGCAGTACCAAATTACATGTTACTCCTCTGTTTGAAGGGGAACTCAACCTTAATTTATTTTTCCGTAGAATGAGGAAGAGTCACAACCTCAGGTTGTATTGCTGTGCCCCACAAACAGTGGTTATCAAGACAGGATATAAGGGGAAATCTTTCTAACAGACAACAAAAACAACCTGATAATTTTGTGCTCTAGCTACCCCACCCCCTAAATGTTTTTGGCAGACGTTTGAGTGGAGGAAGCCTCTCTAAGACACATATCGCCTAAGACATGAATCATTTTGTTGTGGTTGCTGCACACCTACATGGTAGATTCCACTCTGCACATATGCTGCTACAGATTTCTTGTCAGTTCTCAGAAGGACCTGTTTAGAAATCCACCTACTTACCCACCATAATGTGCAATTTTTTTTCTGGATTTGGGTATGTAAAATCTAAATAAAAGTCATTGTTGGCCTCTTTCTAAAATTGCTAGTAGCCTGGCAATCTTTTGCTCTAATACTTTGAGTCACTGACCCAACACATGCATGTAGCCGATAAAGTCAGAACTCTTGACCTGCATATGTTGTGTAGGGTTAGTAATTCAGAACCAGGGGCATGGTAGTTGGGCAATTCATTATTAGCATTTTTTTTTTTTTGGAAATTCTTTATTTAATATTTTAACAATATAAGAGAGAAAATACAAAGGCAAGGCAATACCCCAATGTATCACTAACAAAAACAAGTAAATATACCAAATTAACCATTAGGAAACAATTATAAGGAAAAATGCCAATCAAAGGACGCACAGGTATGCAAATCTGTGTTCAAGGGTGCATCGCTTAACAGGGAAGGGGATGAAACCCATTTCCCATAAAGGCCACCAGGAGCTAAAAGGACAAGGCAGTATAAAACAGTAAGGAATAGAGAAATAAAAAAGACCAGGATAGGAAAAAGAGGCAGCAGAGAAAGGGAAAAAAAAAGGAGAGGAGTGGGGAGAAGCAAACTCCTACTCTTCCCCAGTCACCCCCGCCTACACACATCAAAAAGAGTTTCTTTCAAGGCAAATTCATGAGAGGGAAGAAATTTAATTTGTCATAGGTATTTTTAAGAGAACTGGTCATGACTTTAATATTGTTGACCCTGTCAAGCCACATGCGCACAGTAGGGGGGTCAGGTTTCCTCCACAGAGCAGGTATGCAGCATTCACCAAGTGCCTTAGCACAGATCGTTTATGGGTCTTCAGGGGGACTTGATTATGGTGCCTAGGAATGTCATAGTCAGTGAATTTGCAGGGAATGGTGTAGACCTGATCCCAGAAATCATGCAACATGGGGCAGGACCAGAACATATGTAAGATGTCACCGGGGGCTTGTGCACAACACCAACAAATACCTGGAATCTTGAGGAGAGAAGGAATGCAAAATCTTCGGTGTTCTGAACCATCTGGTAACCAGTTTATAACCCGATTCTTGATACTTGCTACTGATAGAGGATTGGTAAGAAAGGGTCAAAAGCTTGGAACGTTCCTCAGAGGAAACGTGTATCCGTAAATCTTCTTCCCATTTGGAAAGAAAAGGGAAAGAGGAGTCCTCGTCTTCCCTAAGTAGAGATTTAACACAAAAGTGCAAGGCATGTCGCACTTGGCCTGCCTGTACGCGCACTATTAGCGTTTCAGCAATGCCACTGTATGTATGTATCTCTTACAGATTTTCTTTAAGGTACTGAGTTACAGAAAGTAAAATGTTTTAAGGGAGCATTGGTGCCGTCTATTCTGTAGATTTACCTATGTACTAAGGTTTTAGCAAGCATTGTTTTCCCCTCAAATGTTGGCCTAGCATTGTTGCTTTCCAGTTTCTTGAGTTCATCTATAAAAATATATTCATAGATTTAGGTGGTAGGGATAATGGTCATACACCCTTTACAAGGTGCTTACAATGGACCCCCCTTTTTAGAAGGATACATGGTGTTAACATATAACATACAGTTTCTCTTCATTACAAAATACAGTAACGCTGATTGCTTGCTAATTGGTGACAGTGGATTAGTGCATTTCTACATGGTCCTTTACTACACTAAATACATTTGATACCATACATATAGTTATAATGCTGAATGTTGTACATGTGTTGTATATTGTCTGTGTAATTGGCCAGTACACTCCTCTCCCCAGTAGGTGGCAGTCTTCAATTTGTGCTCTTAGACTCCAAAAGTTGAGAAGACCAGTGTAGTTACAGCTTGCTATATGGATGCTCCTGTTAATTCAGAAGAATAAAATACTGCTTTAATTTGTCAGAATTATTGCCACAACAACCGTAATCGGTTACAGTGGACTATACAGTGGAATAAATACAAATGTCTGGTGAAGGCATCCACATTGCACCCTGACCAATGTCTGCTTTTCCACTCTAAAATAATACCTGGTTCACCCTTGCAAAGGGACATCAGGCTTGTCATTTATTACAGGGGACTCTATTGTGCAGTAATATGTTTTTCATATTTCTATTTACATCTCAGCTTCATTTATATGTACACTTACTTTACAGTGCAATTTCAAATGAGTTGTATGCTTTGATACTTACACTTTTCCTTGATTCACTTACTGTTTTGGTGCTTCATATATCTACCCTGTACTGCTCTAATTCCAGTCATAGTCTGCTGTGAGCTACACTGTGCATGGCTGGTGGTTACAGCCACGCTAGGCTGACTTCATATAGAGCTTCACCATGAATGCATAAATTACTCATGGCAGGAGGGCACTGTAGAGTTGAAGGAAGGCATAAAGCCCCCCCCCCCCCCCCCACAAAACAAAAAAAAAAGAAGACACG
>NW_017307038.1:202606-224560 GCF_000935625.1 Nanorana parkeri
AACAACCCCCCCCCCCCCCCCCAAAAAAAATGAAAATGCTAAAGAACTTGTAAAGAGGGACAAAGTGTTATAGTGCACACCTCAGACTAAACTAGTAAAAATGGTTCTTTCAGATTTGACTGGATGCTGGTTTGTTTAAAACAGCCATAGCGGGGTAGCAACAATCCTAAAAGAAGGTGCTCTGCTGCCTCTGCAAGTGTTTAACGTCTGCTTCTTGCATTCCATTTCAGCTATGCAGCCTCCAATAGCATTCACGACCGGAATGTCAGATATCTGTGTCCCCACCACACACCGTGGCTCCTTCTTCTGACCCTTGCATCACTGCTCAGCACTATAGTGATAAGGGGGTTAGAACAATGGAACTGTGGCGCTGCGAGGGATACAAGCATCCAATCCTCCGGAAATGTTGAATGGCAAAGAAGCGGATGGAGGCTGCAGTACTGAAGCGGAGGGAAGGTAGGAGAAATAGACAGCTGGAGTATAAGCATGATACTTCTCTTACAAGGCACTTTCTTATAGGACTTTGTGCTACTCTGACAGGTTTGCTTTAATTACTCGCTGGCCTCCAATGTCTCTTGGCTGCTCTGGAGGGAAGATCTCTGCTCCTGAGTTCCCAGCTCTACAAGGGCTGGTGTACATAGCAGCAGCAAAACACAAATCCTATGTGTTTGTGAAGCATTTTTGAAAGATGTGAAATTCAGTGTTTGAATTTGAAATTGGACCATATAGAGCAGTGTATATCTACGTTATACTTGCTCTTTGCCATGCACTAAGTTTTTGTGGATGCCACATGTCCTGTTCTCCTGCATTTTTATTTTTTAATGTCTTTGTGCAAGTCAGAGCACAGAAAGTCTCTAATTTCCCATAAAGCAATTAAGCTGCTGCACATGATTTGATGCCAAGGTACATACATCATAAATTCATATCTCTGCTGCTGGATTACAGTGAGGAAAATAATGATTTGATCCCCTGCAGATTTTGTAAGTTTTCCCACTTACAACGAAATTAAAGGTCTATAATTTTTACCATAGATGTAGTTTAAATGATAGAGACAGAATATCAACCAAAAATCCAGAAAAACCACATCATACAAATGTTATAAATGGAGTTGCAGTTCAGAGAGTAAAATAAGTATTTGATCCCCAAGCAAAACATGACTTAGTACTTGGTGGAGAAACCCTTGCTGGTAAGCACAGAGTTAAGACGTTTCTTGTAGTTGGTTATCAGGTTTGCACACATCTCAGGAGGGATTTTGGTCCACTCTTCTTTACAGATCTTCTCTAAATCCTTAAGGTTTTTTAGCTGTCGCTTGGCAAGTCGAAGTTTCAGCTCCCTCCATAAATTTTCTATAGGATTAATGTCTGGAGACTGGCTATGCCACTCCATGACCTTAATGTGCTTCTTCTTGAGCCACTGCTTTGTTGCCTTGGCAGTATGTTTTGGGTCATTGTCATGCTGAAAGACCCATCCACAATCCATCTTCAGTGTTCTGGCTGTGGGAAGGAGGTTCTCATCCAAGATTTTACAATACATGGCCCCGTCCATTGGCCCCTCAATGCAGCAAAGTCCGCTTGTACCTTTTAGCAGAGAAACAACCCCAAAGCATAGTGTTTCCACCTCTGCTTGATTGTAGGGATGGTGTTCTCAGGGTCATAGTCAGCATTTTTCTTCCTCCAAACATGGAGAGTCGAGTTAGTGCAAAGAGCTCAATTTTGGTCTCGTGTGACCGCAGCACTTTCTCCCAATCCTTCTCTGAATCATTTAGATGTTCATTGGCAAACTTCAGACGTCTTGAGGAGGGGGACCTTGCGGGCGCTGCAGGATCTCACTCCACGGCGGTGTATTGTGTTACCAATGGTTTGTTTGGTGACTGTGGTCCCAACTGCCTTGAGATCATTCACAAGCTCCTCCCGTGTAGTTCTGGGCTGATCCCACACTTTTCTCATGATCATCCTTACCCCATGAGGCGAAATCTCGCATGGTGCTCCAGACCGAGGGCGGTTGATGGTTATTTTGTATTCCTTCCATTTGTGAAAATCCTTCTTTCTCACCAAGCTTCTTGCTGATAGTCTTGTAGCCCATTCCAGCCTTGTGCAGCTCTACAATCTTGTCCCTAACGTCCTTTGACAGCTCTTTGGTCTTGCCCATGGTGGTGAGGTTTGAATGGAAGAAAGAAATTCTGTGGACAGGTGTCTTTTATATACATAACGAGTTGTCGTTAGGAGCTCATTCTTAAATTGACAGGACTAATCTGTGTACCACATAGCCAGAATTATTGTTGGTTGGTAGGGGATCAAATACTTATTTTACTCACTGAACTGCCACTCAATTTATAACATTTGTATCATGTGTTTTTTTTCTGGCTTTTTGGTTGATATTCTGTCTCTATCATTTAAAATACACCTATGATAAAAATGATAGACCTTTCATTTCTTTGTAAGTGGGCAAACTTAAAAAATCTGCAGGGGATCAAATAATTGTTTATCACTGTATAATAAATTCATAAGGTTGAATGAGCCCCATGTAGCTGCTGGGGACAATGCTGGAAATGCCATGATGAATGTACCAGCTGCCGGAGACTGATAATTGTAAGACTGCTACTACTAAAACTTGCATGTATCTATCTATATGTGTGGGTGTATTGTAAATTGTATTTATTTGGACCAACTTGTAGTGTTGTTTTTTTATTTTTTTGCTGGCTGTAACTTTAAGGCTTTTGCTCTGTTCCCCGGACCTTCTTGGGGAAGGTCTAAAAATAATACAGGATGAGTGCAGTGAAATCGAGATTGCATCATTACACTGTTTGCTGTCACTAGGTGTAATGATCTAGTAGAACACAAACTTTTCCCAGATAATGAGCCCTGTTGGGAGCAATCAGTGTGCGTCTGTTCATCCTCTGTACTCTCATCTGACTTAGAAGACACCCAGCACTGTGTATTATGATGAATAGTGGCCTGCATCCAGGGCAGCAGCATTCTAAATGGATACATTGTAGATGAGTGTTACAAGACGGAGAACAATTCAAGTCTGTGTTGGGGGAGGGACACTTGAGATGTTGGCCTCTGATTGGCTGGCTGTTCGGGCTTCCTGTGTTGTGATTTCAAACCATCAGGGGCTCCGAAGTCAGGATACCAGACGAGCAGTTTCCTCCATTTCACCATGACATGAGGAAGTGGATGCATTGCTGTGGGAGAGGAGATTGATACCCAGCACCATGCCCTGTCCCCCTGCTCTGCTCACATAGGGGATTGCCTTTCCCAGCTGCTGTAGGCTACAACTTTGTAAGTTACTGAAGCTTGTCTTGTCTTGTTGCTGCGTAGTGCGCAGTCTGTTCTGCTTTCTGAGCAGCAAAGATTTCAGGGAAAATTGGTGGCAAAGTTACATTTAACTTTGTAGCAAAAGAAATGTGGAAGTGTAAACAATGGCTAAATAACTACAAGTCTAAGTATGCCTCATCAGCAACTTGTAGTTCTTTTACAGAAAGTAGCTGCCAGATGCCAGAACTTGTAGTACCTCAGATGCCCATGTTCCTGATTAGCAAGGCATGCTGTGACTTGTAATTCTTCAGGAGGGCAGTTAGGGACTTATCGGACACGACATGCTATAGTTATTTTTAACATCCTGGAAGGCTACAGGTTGCTTACATTGGTTGTTATATATACATAGTATAAATCATATCAACATATACATTCACATATACAGTAGGTTATATAGTGCACGTGAGATGCTCATTGTTTTCCATGGGCAGCGCACTTTATTTATAATGCCTTCTATGATGTCTTGTAAGACAAACTGACAGATGTTGCTAAGACTATAGTGACAGCTTGCGCTGAAAGCAGCATATACGACATGCTAAAAGCTTGTTTAGTAGTCTGTCTGTGTATGTAAATAAATTAAATATAATAGATGTTTCAATAACTTATATGGCTAGATACGCTACAGTGCATGCACTGTTCCTTTTCAGATGCTGCTGTGAGCTCCACAGTACATGAATGGCTGTAAGTGCTGAGTAAAGGTTTGCTGTGTGTACTTATCACCAATGGAAATCTGTAAAATATGAAAACAATATGTCCAACCAGAAAGACACAGCAAAGTAAAGAACATAGAATATGGCCAGCAAGTAAGTTACAAGGAGTGTATTTGATAATAGTCAATTTAGGCTTTAGGACAGTGAACATGTAAAGCGTTTGTAGAATTACGCTTGGAGTTATTTTCAGTGGGCTGGTAATTAATGGCTGTTTTTAATTAGCTGCTGGTATGTGACTGCTGGCTCAATGCTAATAAAGTGAACTAGTTTTATAAAGTTGTGTAAAGCTGAGCCAAGTGCAGTTTTTTGGTTGGCCTGGAACAGCTGGGATTTGTAGTTCCACAACATCTAGTACTGCACTGCTGTGACATGCATCACAAAGATGCATGATACTTCCTCTGACACAAAGTCAGTAGATCTCATTTTCAGCTTCTGTCTATAGATGTAGAGTTCATTTTAACGTCCTCTGTGTGTCATTAATATTTAACCAGCTCTTAGCGAAGAACAGCTGGCACCAGGTTTACCAACTAATTGATTTATTCCCATGTTTGTTTCTATTGACTGAATCATTATATATGATGTGCTGAGTTATAAACCATTCCATTGTGCTTGGATTACTTTTTCAAATTATTTTTTATCAGATCAGCGATTTTTCTCTTTTCCAGTTTACTAATCTATCTTCATGTGAACCTGGCCTTCACCTCCCCATCTCTCTTCTGCACCCTTTCCCCTAATCCCTTTATTGTTCCTCATTCTGTAAATCTGTTGTACCCTCAATCCTTCTCTGTTCTTCTGTTGTTCCCCCAATCCCCCTCTGCACCTTTTTTGTACCCCAATCTGTAATTGTATTTATATTCCAATTCCTCTGTCATTCTGTTGCATCGCTACCTTCTTCTGACCACTTTTGCATCCCAATCCTCCACTGAAAATCTGTTCTAACTCAATCCTTATCTGTCCCACTATTGTACTCAGCAATGTGTTTTTCTACTGTTGTACCCAACAATTTGTTTGGCGTCAGAGTGTAGAAGCCTTCCTGCAGGCTTGCAAGTAGACAGGTCTTGCATTTGGGCCTTTGAAGAATCCAGTACCCCTGGCACTCTGTACACTGACATCTCCCTGTCACCTAACACTCCAAACACTGCACCTTTTTGCCATCCAGCACCCCCACTGCCATGCAGCAACTCTGTCATTGTATGTTCCAGCACTGCTTCTCTGTCCCTGCTAAATCCATGATATTGCCCCCCCCCCCCCACCCAATTATTGTGCTTGCAGGGACATGCAAATAAGAGATGAGGCTAATTTGGGAGTTTCTGGGCTTCCCCCCTCTGTTTTTCACTTTTCCCACTTCCTTCACCCTCCGGTGGCATCACCTCTTTCCTAGTGCAGATGCAGATCATCTTCCAGAGACCTGAAAGATTTACTTCAACCACTGGGAGAGGTCTTCCAAGATTTCTGGGTGACATTGACAGCCATGCACTTAGCAACTATGCTCTATGATCAAACAGTCGGTCCTCTGGTCTTTGGAGGCGCTGCACACATAGTGTTTGTGGGGGAATAGAGAGGAGGTGCACACTTCTAGGCTGAGAGGAAGCGAGAAGGCAGACACTGAAATGTTATCACCACCTTAATTTCTTTGGAACCCTTCCAATGCGGCAGGCATCACATAGACGTCCAACATCCTGATTTTATTCTTTACACCTTTTACTTTCAAGGGAAGCATTGTATTTGACTACAAGCCACTATTTCTTACTCCTAAACTATTTGGACCTACAGTATATTATTATTATTATTTTGAACATGCAATCTCTACTTCAGTACATCAGGCTGAAACTAAAGGGGAAACTACAACTCCATTTTAGTTTCTCTTCTTCGTAATATATGCTATCATAGAGATACACTGAACAGATTGGGCTTCATACATGGAAGAGTCTGAAGGATAAACAGTGTTAGGGTGACTGTAGACAGACAGTGAGGCATTCTACCATTATCTCCTCATGGTGTACCCTGTGACTTGGGATGAATAGGGTGCAGTTGTCGCACAGAGAAAGGATGTCAACTATCAAAAATAATAGTAGAGATTTCAGTGGTGGGAAGAGTTTGGTATGGGTCATTTCCAGACTGATCCTTGGTTAAAGAATAATTATGAGGAGAGTGAAATACTCATCCCCATAATAAGAGCCCATGTGTGACACTGAAGCTGTGACATGTCAGCTCTGTAGATCAGGAAATAAGCGTTCTCATACCACTGATTGCTCATTTCCCGATCTTCTCCCTGCAGAGAGCGTTGACTGTCAATCACTGCTCCCCACAGGGATTCCCCCCTCCCCTCTCTGATCCTGCAGCTCTGACTGGAGGGACGGACAGGGGAGAGGTGGGCACAATCAGCCCACCAATGTTAATCAGCCAGCGAGGTGGATCCCAACTGCAACGCGACTCTGTGCTGTCAGCATATAGCACAATAGGCCACTATATGCTTGAGTTTTGGGTCACAGGAGGACATAGTATATGTCCTCCTGTAATCCATAAGAGAACTAAGGCCAAAAAAAGTTCCGGTGATGCTTGAATTGGAATTGTTACTTGTAGAGATCAGGCTGTTTGGGGACTCCTTTTAATTATAGCAGTTAATCAGATTTTCGCTTTCTAGTATAAGTCACATGTGTACAGTGAACAAATGCATGTCTAAGGAAAAGGTAAATGTATCAAAAAGATATAATGTAATGGCTTCTTGGTATTGAGGCCTCTTTATCAGAAGTGTTTCCATTTTTTATTTTCCTGAGGCTTTTCCAAGCAGCCTGTATGCTTCAAATGCCCCACTTGCAGGTTTGAAGGACTTGATTGGTTACTGTAGGGAAAAACACTGCTTTTATTGCATGCTTGAGGCTCCTTTCTAATGCACAATATGTTTTCCATGCAGGCCCATGTGCAGGCCCAGAAGGCCAGTAAGGAGCAGCAATTGGAGATGATGGACAGACAGTACAAGCAGCTGGAAGGACGCCTGGATGAGATGCTGTCCCGTATTGCCAGAGAAACCGAGGAGATAAAAGACCTGGAACAACAGTTGACAGAAGGTCTGTATATGTGTGATATGTGAGGACGGTGCTTCAAAGGTGTGATTTTTTTTTTTTTAATTTAATTTAATTTTTTAAATATACTACAGCACAGCAAAGAGCAGCCATTCTCCGATGTCTATGGGTGATCTAAAGCTGCCCATACACCTGACGATTATCGTACAATAATCACGGGTGATACCGCGATCGTACGATAATCGTAAGGTGTAACGGCAGTGTGCGACCGCATTTACTGTATGTAGAAGCAGGGACACCGGCACACCAGTATAAACGTGAAGCAAAAGTCTTATTTATTGAAGAGGTGCGACATATCACAGAGATACGACGACCGTTTTGGGGTCACACAGGATCCCCTTCCTCAAGCAATGACATGTGGCCACACTGGGGATGCTTCAACTAATGCTTCTAGGGGGAGGAAGGGGATGCTTCCACTGTTACGTGACGGTTGCCATCCGTCGATCACCGCAGCACCCGACTGATCTTCTTTGGAAACAAGCGGTTTCGAGTGTGATGGGTTCATGGATTTAGTCGCATTTACTATATGGTCGCACGATTTTCGTATAACGAGCACACTAGAAAACCCGCCGAAAATCGTACGCAGGTTGCAGGGACATGTAAAGAAGAGATGAGGCTAATTGTCAATCACCACTCCCCACAGGGATTCCCCCCTCCCCTCTCTGAATCCTCCAGTGCTGACTGGAGGGACGGACAGTGGAGGGGTGGGCACAATCAGGCTGCCAATGTCAATCAGCCAGCGGGGTGGATCCCGACTGCAACACGACTCTGCACTGTCAGCATATAGCGGGCAAAGCGCACACTGCCCGCTCACCATTGCAATCATCTGCAAGCCCTCCCCTCTGCGGGCTGGACTTGCGATGATCGCAAGTACGATCTGCATGTCCATGATGGCCAGGTCGTACGAAATTTTAATCGCCTTACAACCATCGCACAACGAAAGTCGTGTGATTGGTTGTAAGGTGTATGGCCACCTTAAGAGTCAGGCACTTCTTTGACTGAGAGAAGGTCAGCTGTGTATTTTATTTTGTTTTAATTAAATACCCTCCAGTTTCAAAAAGTTGAATATTCAAGCAACTTTTTGAATGTTAGTAGAAACTCTATTCTGTTGAGTGTCTTGTATTTTATGTCTCTCTCCCCCGCCCCCCACCCCACCCACAATTTTCAGTGTTTGCTGATGGATTTATGATGGATGGGACTTTTTATTGAGTTCTGTGGATTGTGCTGTTCTGCAGGAATTCATCTCCTCTGTAATTTCTCTAGTTACATTTGGGTGCAGTCTATAAACACTAAGCCTTTGAAGGCCCCACACAGCAGTTTCCTCTGTAGTGGCAGGAAAATTTGTGTTTTGTTCTAAAACACAGCAGAATTGTTATTCTTAACTGACCTTCGAGGCGAGTTTCCAAACCCAGCCCTGATTATGACAATAGTGCTTGGAGAGAGAGAGACAGAATATTCAGCTTTTCTAGATTTTAAGCTTAAATACATGTGTTATGCCAAAAAATAATTATTTAGTTATGCTGCCTTAAAGAAAGGCGTTTTTTTTTTTTAAGCTGTACATGTGTATGTGATTATCTTTTACTAGGGATGTGCCGATACTGAGTACTCATACTCGTCCAAATGCTCTGATACTTATCCTGGTACCGGAACTTCCGGTCAGCGGGAGATTTCCTCTGACTGTCTGTGCCGCAAGGGAACATGGAGCCGGCTTCCTGGCCAATCAGGAAGCCAGGCCATGGGTCATTACCCACAGCCAGGCAAACAGCAGGTTTTCATACCAAATGCATACTCAAAAATATACTGCTGTTACCTTTTTTTTTTTTTTCCGTTTCTTTTTTTTTTAAAAAGCAAAATCTGGACTGTTTTGAAAAAAGAACAAGATATGGAACATAGTAGTTAATTGATAAAACCATACATACATATTTATTTATTATAGGTATTTAGGTATTTCCATAGTTTTGGACAATTTATACAGCGCTTTACACATTGCAAATTCACATCAGTCCCTGCCCTCTAGAAGCTTACAGTCTAAGGTCCCTGTCTTACATGCGTACATATGAGGACCAATTGAAGGTGCCCATACACCTGCTGATTATCGTACGATAATCGAGCGTGATCTACTGTTAGGTCCAGGGGCGGACTGACAACACATGGGGCCCCCCGGCAATACATGGTTATGGGGCCCCCTTGTCCTCCGCCCATATACAAGCCTCTCCCACAAGTCCCACCTGTATAAACATTCTTGTGTCACAGATCAGGCCGGCACAGCCCTCTAATCAGGCATGTTAGAGGGCCGTCCGCTGGGGCCTCCCGAGGCTCTAATTGGGAGTGAGCAGCCACCCGATTAGAGATTGTGTAGAGATGTCACCAGCACACCAAAATCCTTCTTATTATAAGCAAATGTTAATTTATTGAAGTTCCTTGTCATATAAACAATAGTTGTTTATATGACAAGGAACTTCAATAAATGAACATTTGCTTATGCTAAGAAGGATTTTGGTGTGCTGGTGACATCTCTACACAATTGCTGATATTTGCGGCGCCATCCGCAGTCACTGCGAGCACCCTGCCTGATAGGGTAACTATCAGGCAGGTGTGGCAGAACAGTGTCCAGAACAACCTTATGAAGGTGTGTTTATCACTCGGGGCCCGTTCACACTATCCAGTGCGTTCATCGCACAGTCTCATGGGATGAACGTAATGGATCGCATAAACAAAGGCTCATTCTGGCGTGGTGGCTCCATTCATGTCAATGGCACTACAGACATGCCTCCCACCCACACTGGAACATGAGGTACCTCAATGCACTGCATACCAGTGCGGTGTGATCGCAAAAAATCAGGCATGCCCTATTTTTTTGTGATTGCACTGCACTAGAACACAGTGAGGGGAATTTATCAAACTGGAGCAGCCGTGCATGGCAACCAATCGGCACCTCTCACTCATTTTCAAATGTTGAACTGAGGAGAGAAGCTGATTGGTTCCCATGCACAGCTGCACCAGTTTTTACAAACCCCCCCAGTGCATTGTGGTACCACACGTTCCAGTGTGGGTGGGAGGCATGTTTGCAGTGCCATTGACATGAATGGAACCACCACACCCCCTCCCACTCCAGAACGCAAGGAGAGTTTGTTTATGTGATCCAGTGTGTTCAACCCATGGGACTGTGTGGGGAACGCACTGGATAGCGTGAACGGGCCCTCAACTGAGTGTAAGGGCTTGTTCACACCAAATCCAGTGTGTTCCAGCATAGTTTGTTGCTGGAGCACAGTGGATTGCATAATTACAGCCTCCCTGCGTTCTGGGGTTGAAGAGTGTGTGGTGGTGCATTCAAGGTAATGGCACCGCAGCCACACCCCCGACCTGCACTTGCACCGGAACGCATGCCACACCGATGCCCACGGAGTAATGTGATCGCAAAAAATAGTGCACGCAATCGCACCGTTGTGCCACGCGTTCTGGTGAGGGCGATTGCACTGACAGTCACCACCCTCTGCAGGGAAATGATCGAGAAGTGAGCGGATCGGTGCATGTTTCTGCTCCCTTCCCGATCGATAGAGCTGACCTGTAACAGCTTCTTTGTCACAAATCGGCTCTAACTATGAAGATGAGTGGAAATCACTCACCTTATAGTTCTCCTTTTAAAGGGCCCAGTCACACCATAAAGAGTGCGTTCCAGAGCGTTCGGCCTCTGGTATGCAACCCAGCCGGCTCACTTTGTTTTGGGGCGGGAGGGGGCGTGACAGACAGCCGCCTGCAGCTGCAGATCGGCTGAGAGAGGAGACTCTGTATGCGGTGGCGGCGGTGGCTGGATCTGCCGGCAGCGACCCCACCTTATGCGGTGCACGACGGACCGAATGGTCCGTCCGCCCCTGGTTAGGTCGCAGAACATTCGGCTTCCCAGCACGCTTGAAAACCTGCCGAAAATCGTACGATTTTTGGCGGGTTGGTGGCGTGGTCTGGATATGAATGCCGCATGGCCCGGTGTGAGCAAGCGCGCACTGCCCGCTCAGCACTGCAATCAGCGGGGAGGGCTTCCGATGATCGCAAGTACGATCTGCCTGTCCAAGATGGGCAGATCGTACGAAATTTTAATGACCTTACAACCATCGCACAATGAAAGTTTATGGCCAGCTTTAGACTGGAGCCAATTAACCTTCCAGCATGTCTTTAGAGTGTGGGAGGAAATTCAGTAAATTTTCCTGCATTTTTGCTGTGCTTCAGTTAATATTTTACTTTTAACTGGTACAACCCTGACCAGGTACATACTGGTAATTCCTGCCTCAGGCATCTGTTTAACTTATTGATGCTATTTACAAATATTTATCTTCCTGCTGCCTTTTGCAGATCAAAATCCTGATCTTGTGTTTCTTCCAGCCTGTCTGTATGTGAAAAGTGTTCACTATCAACCAGGTGTCTCTTGTTTGCGCTAATTGATTCATTGGCTGAAGGTGCCCATACACCTGCCGATTTATCTTAAGATAATCGGCAGGTGTATGGAAGGCATGCGACCGTTTCTACTGTACGGTCTTTTGTCTTCCGAGCACGCTCGAAAACCGGCCGAACATTGTACGATGTTCGACGGGTTAGTGGCGTGCTCGGAAGACAAATGCCGAACGGGCCGGTGTGCGCAAGCGCACACTGCCCGCTCAGCATTGCAATCATCGGAAGCCCTCCCCTCAGCGGGGCGGGCTTGCGATGATCGCAAGTATGATCTGCCCGTCCAAGATGGGCAGATCGTAAGAGATTTTAATTACCTTACAACCATCGCACAACGAAAGTCGTGCAATGGTTGTAAGGTGTATGGGCAGCTTTACGCTCCCCACCCCACCTAACTATAATTTTATGAGGACAGCTTAGACTTTCATACATAACACTTCAATGAGACTGCTCTCCGACTTAAAAGCTGCTAAGTCCAATTGCCACTACTCTGTACTCATACTCCTTAGGCCCCATTCACACTGAGAGATTTATCGCACGATTTTTGCAGCGATTATCACTCATATTTCCACGCGATATCGCTCTATGTAGTTTCTCCAATCCATTTCAATGGAGCTGTTCACATCTCGCCGCTCAATATCACTTGTAGCTCGTCGCTGTAGCTTGTCGCTCCTACATGACACTTTTTTCTGCACATTTCGAGAGATTTTGCTCCTGATTGCATACAGCCCAATAGGAAAAAGTCACGCAATATCACACACGTAAAATCTTGCAGAAAATCTCGCAATTTTCATGTCGCTCCGTGTGAATGGGGCCTTATTAGTAAGTTCTGCCTCCTTTGATACAGTTGAACACCCACTCCTCCTCCTCCTCCTCCAAAAAAACAAACAAAACTCTACTCCCTTTGGCCTCCATGGCTCTTCTGTTTTCTCCTTTTCTCAGTGCACCTTCCATATCACATAATTATTATTATACAAGATTTATATTGCGCTAACAGTTTGTGCAGCGCTTTACAATATAAGGAAGACATTACAATCACAATTCAAGACTAGATGGTAAGGAGGCCCCTGTCTGTGAGGGCTTACAATCTAAAAGAGAGGGAGAAGTGATACATGAGGAGGTAGCTGTGTGGGGATGAATTGTTTGAGAATGTGATGTGACATAGAATGCTATCTCCTTCTCTCCTCTTCCTCTTTTTGTAGAAGTGCCCCAAGGCTTTCAATACCATCTCTAAGCAAATGACTCCCAAATCTATTTCTAGACTCCTCAGCACACTCCTTCAGTTTTCTCACCCATTAATAATTAACGGATTTACATTTCAGTATGGTGTACACACCAATTCCTCAAACTCAATCTTTTACAAACTGAGCTCATAGAATTTCCTCTGCACCCCCATGTACCCTACCCCAACTTTTCCATCAAGATCAACGGCACATTTATCAGACCTTCCACTCATGTCAGGGTACAAGGTGTAATCCGGGACTCTGACCTCTCATTCAGGCCCCACATCCAATCGCTGTCTAAATCCTGCCACTTTTACCTCTTTAACATATGCAAAATCTCCCCCTTGACAAACACCACCACAACTCATTCACTCCCTAGTTATCTCTCACCATGATAAGTGCAACTTCTTGGCTTACCTCCCCTTCATTCTATTATGAATGCTGCTGCTAGACATATTCACCTCTCCAGCCACTCACTGGCCACTGCCCACCTCTGTCAATTCCTCCACTGGCTTCTGCTAGCACAACATATCACATTTAAAATGCTTATAACACACAAAGCCATCCACAACCAGCTATATCACCAACCTCATCTCAGAATTTCACCCATACTGTCCACTCCACTGCTGCTCTCAAGACCTCCAGCTCACTAGCTTCCTTGTCACCTCCTCGCATGCTCGCCTCCAGGACTTCTCCAGAGCCTTTTTCCTACCTTCAAACTCCATACTCCATACCCCATACCCCTGTCTGTCTGGCGATTTTCTTACTCCTGTCTGCCACTAGGGCGATCCCTGAAAACTCAACTTTTCAGGAAAGCCTATCTTGCCTCCACCTAAAATTTGTACTTCTACTTTCTCCATTAGCTCATCTCTCTCAGTTTTTACCTCTTGTACTTGTAGTTTCCCTGTTTATACTGCTGGAATTATCTTAACTGCTCTATAGGGTAAACACTAACGTGTATTGTGACTTCTTGTGATTTGCTATTGGCAGCTAACTTAAATGTTTGAGGGTGGTCATATCGTGGCTGCATGTCTGACTACCCAACAATGTCTATGGCTGAATTTACCAATGTGGTTGGCTAATATAACAGTGGCAATCATTTTGACTGTAAGCTTGTGTTGTGAGATATTCAGATTATGGAAGTTCGGTGAAATATTTTGTTATCCCACATTAACATTAGATTCCATGTAATTGTACCCTTTTTTGATTACCTTTTTTTTGTGTACTAAAGATATGGGTTTGTGCAGTTATTTTCTATCCTTATCAATACACTGAAGAGATGGCAAGACATTGATTCCATTGTCGGATTTGTTCCCTGTGTCACAAGACCACATAGTGCTGTTCATGTCCAAACACATTAGGGACCCAACCAATGCAGGGTATCACTGGGCAAAATAGACAACTATACAGAGTTTTGCCAAATGAAGACAGAAAAACTCATCTAAAACTGTATTTTGTATTGCAAGTAGATTATGATACAGAGTCATGTTAATGGTGTTTTGTCTACTGTGCGCAGGTCAGATAGCTGCAAATGAGGCCTTGAAGCGAGATCTGGAGGGGATAATCTCCGGGTTACAGGAGTACCTGGATAGTGTGAAGGGTCAGGCCAAGCAAGCCCATGAGGAGTGTCGGGAGCTGCAGTCTGAGCGGGAAGTTCTGCTGCAGAGACTAGAAGAGCTGGAGGAGGAGCGGGAGAGACTGGAAGCGGCAGCACAGGACACAGAAGATCTGAAGAAGGTATTGTACATAATGTCGCATCATTTAAAAATGGTGCATTGACTAGGTTTAAACGTAGAAGTCCTGGTGGATTTCGAGTGATTTTTAATTTTCTGTTTTCAACTAGCCCAAGTGACTTCACTTAAATTTCATCTCCTCCTTTTTATTTCATCCCTATTGAATTGCCATCTCTAGTGAAAAAACATTTTTACTTCACATAGGGAAACTGTACCAGTGAGACTGCAAAATGACTGTGGGTACAGGGGTAAACTGGGTAGAATGTTTGTTTATTTGTGTATCCACAGCTGCAAATATGCAATGACTCTGTCTACACAGCTTAGGCTGCAGAATACCACAGTACTCACATTAAAGTACTCACAGTAAACTCATTTAGCTAGTACATGCTAGTAGCATTGAGGATAACATTTTGTAGACATCTCCATTGCAGTGTATGTAATTTAAACATGGACCATTGGGCTCCAGAGATTCCTCAAAAGCCTAAACGGCTAGAAGGAAACAAAAATAGGTAGAAAGTATCAATTTTAAAAATGAATTCATGGACATTTATTGGCGTATGATGAAAGGAAGTTCTAAAATGACAAGGCTAGAAAAATGTATCAGAATTAATAATTTGTAGTGCTCCTACATTTTACCCTACATACCCTGACATTTATTCAGTCCGGGATTTTGCAGCCTTTGCAGCAGCTGTCTCTCACTGTGTTGTTATTCAGCTTTCTAAAGAACTCTCAGTCCCAGCTGCCAGTCACATTCTCCATTACTCCAATGACAGCTAGTTTTATGAGCAACTGGGCAATGCAAACAGTTTGCTAAATAAGGTCTATTTTGACCTGTAATAGCGCTTTTACAATCTTGTTTTTCATATAGACAACCATGTGTCTGTAGGTGCTC
This sequence comes from Nanorana parkeri, assembly GCF_000935625.1. NCBI lineage: Eukaryota > Metazoa > Chordata > Amphibia > Anura > Dicroglossidae > Nanorana > Nanorana parkeri. Next base: position 218,005 of record NW_017307038.1, read on the forward strand.
CTCTACCTCTCCAGACAGCCCTTTTTGGGGGAACTGTTGACTGGATTGAATTTAACTAGTCATCCACTATTTTTTGCCCCCAGAATAAGCTGCTTCATGGACTTTTTATTTTGCTTTCACCCAACCCCCCCCTAGTCCTTGTCTTGACTGCCTGGCCAATCTAAGTGTGCATTTTTATGGAAAGATCAGTGCCATCTGATGTCTATAGACATTATAATGCTTTAAAATAAGTTTTTTTATTTCTCTCTTAGTGCTAAATGGCTGCCATTGACAGTCCTCCCACAGTATCAGCTCTTCAGGCCCTCAAGGGGCTGCTCATCCAAGGGATCAGGGGTTCCCATCACATACATAAAAGACATAAAAAACAGAGAAAAAAAATGTGGAAAAATCTTTATTTAAAAGAGAAAAATAGGTATATGTACTCACAAGAGTACAATTTCAGCACGCTTAGCATAGGCACTGTCGTTTAGAAGGGAGTAATCTGCCCCGACTACATAGAACAGCAGCCTCTGGTCACATCAAACAGTCCACTAGCAGCTTGGTTTACGCGTTTCAGGGGCAAGTTCCCTGCCCCTGAAACACGTAAACCAAGCTCACAGCAGCCGATTGCGACCATTATGCCGCACATGTTACATATCACCACGAATGTCGCAGTGAGAGCAATAATTCTAGGGCCATCAATCACTGATAACGCTAAACTGATGAGTGCTAAAAGCTTTTAAAGCGTTGTCTATGGTAAATTTTTGGTATAGTAGTTTTTTGCAATTTCGCGGATGCATGCAATTTTAAGGCTTGACATGTTGGGGTCTATTTACCCAACGTGACCCCGTCTTTTATATTTTACTAAAAAACTGGGTGATTATGGTAAAAAAAACTATTGTTTTTCAAAATTTTTTGTAATTTTTCCTTAATATAGTAAAAAAAAACCAAAAACAAAACCCCAGTGGTGATTATATACCACCAAAAGAAAGATCTATGTGTCCCCAAAAAATGGTATAAAATGTATTTCAGTACAGAGTTGCATGACGGAATAAATGTCAGTCAAAGTACTGCAGCGCTGAATACTGAAAAATGGCCTGGACAGGAAATGGGTATAAACACCTGGTCAGCAAGTGGTTAATAAAGGTTTTTACACATAGAGGCGGCGCTCTGTTTTTTATGTCTTTTCTGTATTATAATGCTTTACCTTTTTAGAGGTTTTGCATTTGTTTCATAATGGATCTCAGGTTAGTGCTGGCATTATTCTTGCCTTTTGAAGTCCAGTGTTTGTTATTCTAGGAGATCGAAGAGTTGGAACGTACTCTCCAGGAACAGCAAGACTTGAACGAATCTCTTCGCCAGGCCCAGGGCAACCTCAGTGAATATGAAGCCCAGCTAGAGGAGCAGCTTGGAGCGCGAGAAGCGGAGATCGAACAGCTGAAGCAGGAGCTAGAGAGAAGGAAACGGCAGGGACATGTAAGCCGTCACATGATTAAGTTGATAATGGTTTATGAAATGGAGGAAATGCCAAACCTCTTTGTGATATTTCTGCAGGCGGAGAGTTCTGCGCTGAAAGCTGAGCTGCAGAGAGACAGGCATGCACTGGAGAATGCGCTGACTAAGGCTCAAATGTTGGAGGAGAAGGACAAAGACGGCAAAAAGCTTTCGTCTCAGCTCCAGCAGCTGCAGGTGGGTATCATGTGGTTGTGGTGTGCACAGCTGGAACCGTATAGAGCAAAACACAGCCCTGAGGTGAATAAAGTGTCTGTGACCATAGTCACTGCAGTGTTGTGAAAGCAACACCAAACCCTGAACTTTTCACCCACGTTTTATGTGGAAACAGATTAGTAATGTTAAAGGGACACTGTCATGAGAGATTAAACCCTACTTAAACTTTCAGTTTAAATTGGCTAAATACATTCCAAACAAAACATGTGCAAAGTCTTAAAGTTGAATTCAAGATTAGGTGACCTGGATCTGTGCAGTGGATCCCACACCCCTGAAGGACAATTGTTTAGAAAAATAAGAGGAAAGCTGGGGTTTTGTAGGCTGAATGACAACTTCCAGACCAATAAATTTGTAAAAATATATTGTTTATTAACCGTATCAAATGGTTAAAAAGATTGAATTGATTTTGTAAAAGATGACAACATGATTATATATCTCCCTGAAAGGCTCACTCCATTTCTGTCCTTCATACATAGATAAATAACATGATTGGTTGAATTGCAATGCATGATAATGGAAGGACATGATTAAACATCTCGTTAACATGATTAGATAATATAACTTAACAGAAACATGATTATTTGTAATTTAGCATGATACAGCGTTAGATGTTGAAGGTTACACAGAGGAGGAGCCTAGTATTCTCTCAACGTTTCGCGCTTAGGGCGCTTCTTCAGGAAGGGGAGGTTGTCTACATAATTTAAAAAAAAAAAAAATTATATATATATATAATAGGGTGCTGGCATCCCCCTATCCTATTTCCTGTATGACGTTGTTGGTTCACCTAATCATTTTCTTAATTCTTGGAATTGTTCTATAAACATTAAATGGTGATATCTGTCAAAATGCCCTTTTCTCCCCTATTTCCTATCATTGTATGTAGAAGAAATACTCGGGTATAGCGGTAATGGGGTGTGTAACTGAATGATTTCACTTATCCTTCTCTCACCCAGCCACATACAGCCATTTCCTCACCTTTAAGGTTTCAACAAATTAATTTAGAGAAGATTTAATGGAATAAAGTGTCATTCATAATTTACTGTTTCAATCAGATTTAGACTAAAGAAATTTTAACTGGAGAATGTCTGAATGTCATTGGCTGCTTTTAGGCAAAACATAGAGCTTTTTAAATTCACCTTTATGCCAAGTGTGCTTTGATTAGTGGATTTTAAATACGGGCGGGTCCGGTTTATAAAAGCACTTTAGCCAGTCAGAAATGTCTTTTTCTTGTGTGGGTTATACAGTGAAAGTATCCTCTAATGTTGAGGTCTCGCACCACTGTATTCTTTTATTCCTGGTTTTGTTTATGCCTTCAGGTGTTTATAGTAGCACATTTTTAGTCACTATATCCCTGTGATCTTTCCCCTGAAGAGAGAAAATGAATCGCTGAAGAAGCAGCTGGAGAGGGTGCAGGCACAGCTGACTGACGCCCTGCAGAACATGGTACATCCTGACCAGATCACTGGCCGAGTGTCAGAGCTAAAGAGAAAGCTGCAGACTGGAGTGGGTGAAGTCAGGTAAGTTAGTCAGCATTGTGATAACCCCAATATAACAGACAATACATGTATTTGCTTTGAAATGCTTTGCATTGTTCTGATTTAATGCAGGCCATAACGCTTTTTGGCAGAGCATTCTGGAGATTCGGCCACCATGAACAATCCCATACATTGCTATGAGGACCGTTCATGTGACCGTACGGCTCCGCGCTATCTGATCCGCCTCCCGCCCGAATTGCTCCCTGACCCTTTTTTGCCACGCTGAACAGGTGCGGTTTCCTTACAGCTTTCAATGGAACCGTACTGTTCAGCGCGGTTTTGGGTGTTTTTTAATTGCGTTTCAGTGTGAAAGCGCAATTAAAAACACCCAAAATCGCCCTTTTAAAATCCGTGCAGAAACCGCGCTGATCCACAACCTCCCAAAATCGCCCTTTTAAAATACGTGCGGAAACCGCGCTGATCCACAACCGCCCTTAGAGCGTTCAGAGGTAGAGAGCCTAGAGGAAAGGAGGATGAGTCACTTCTCTGACTTTCACAGCCATGTGTACTTTGAGCTTCAGATATTCAGCTCTGTAAATATGAATAAAAACATGCAAAATGTTTCTGTTTGTGGGACACAGGAAGTCCTTTAACCTTTGGGTTATACTTCTGCCTACAGGAGGATTGTGCACTGGGGCAGTTGTCTTCAGCCTGGCTTTTGGAATACCTAATTGAGACTGGATGTTGCAGGGATAGCCTGGAAGTGGCCTTAGGTCACTGGGTTTTGTGTTAGGAACTTTCCAGGCTCTGTTATGGTAAAAGTTAACTTCAGAGTGCTTTCCAAGTCCACAACTAATGGCATTGCCTCAATTCTTGCTTTGACTCTGAAGACTCATGTAGTGAGTAGTCCGGTGTGGCCAAGTACTAGTTGCAACATCATTTATATAGGTTGCCAAGTGTCTGTATTGCCTTTTCCTTTCCACCACAGAAGACCATAACCCTGTGGGATTGAGCGCTGACATAATCTGCCTTTTCACGCCATTCCACCTTGAAGAAGGTTCTTACCGCTGCTGCTTCTGCTCGCAATAGCCATGTGGCACTTCGATCTTCGATCCATTACTGCTGCTTACCTACAGTGACTTCGGGGACTTCCAGTCATCTGACCCTCACTTGCTACCAGCTTGTCTGGGTTTCGTGGTATCTGAGGCCTTGCCTCTCACCCCGAGTCTGTACAGGAGGCTTTTGTACAAGTGGTCCATTCAGGCTGTGGATGTGGCTGGTAGAGGATGCGCCGTTCTTTAACCCCTTCATGACTGAGGCCTTTTTTCATTTTTTGTACCCATGTTATATTCCACATTTTAGGCCTGAAAATTACTTAAAACCCCCCAACATTATATATTTTCTGAATGCCAAGACACTATAGAATAAAATGGTGGTAGTTGCAAATTTTTATGTTGCGCAATATTAGCGCAACTCCTTATTAAACCCCAATATTTAGTGAAAAATGTAATTAAATGCCCCAAAACACAACAAAATACCATTTTTTTTAATGAAATATAAAAGATGAGGTTACAACGAGTAAAACGATACCCAACATGCCCAGGTTACAAATTGCGTGCATCCGTAAAACGGCGAAAAACCCCAGTACCCCAAAAAGTCCATAGAAGACGCTTTAAAGATGCCCACAGGTCATCAATTTAGCGGGGGACTTTAAACTTTTTATTATTATTAGATTTATTTTATGAAATTTTTTTTTTTTTTAAACCTTTTTTTGTTTTTTTGTTTTGTTACTTTACTTTGACTGCTATCACATGGGGGGGCTTACAAGCCCCCCCATGTGATAGCAGATGGTGGTGACAGGTACTCTTTAAGGTGATGCTGGGGGTCCAAAAGACCCCCAGTGTCACCTTTACACTGGAAATAAGCTATTGAAGTGCAGATCGCACTTCAATAGCTTATAGCTGGGCTCCAGGAGCCCAGAACTGACAGCCCAGGGACCGGAAGTGATGCAATCTGCATCGCTCCCGGTCCCATAGAACGGGGAGGGGATCGATGAACGGAAGTTCGTCGACCTCCTCCCCAGCTCCCCGCGGACACCAAGATCGCCGGTCCCGGGCCCGTAGGAGGGGCAACGGAGCCCGGGAAGCACGGCGGGGGTGTCCGGCGGGGGGGGGGCCCCTTCTTCGGGACGCAGAAGCGATCTGGCGACAGGTAAGTCGCCAGGATCGCTTCTGTTGTATCTGTTGTAAAGCCGACAGTCGGCTCTGCAAGTTTAAACAGAGTCCCGGACGGCAAAAGTCACCGGGATTCTGTTTAAACAGCCCCGATGCTGGCGACGTACACTGTACGTCGTCAGTCACGAAGGGGTTAAAGCTCCAACCTATAAAAGTTTGGAAGCTCCTTCTAGAGCTCTGTTTCTACTGGCAGACTCTTCTCTACATCTGGTCCTGACGCAAATGGCAAAAAGGGCGCTGGACTGGCATCTTTCTTAATTTTTCAGAGAAGGGGGGTGGAATCACTGCTTGAGCCTAATGGCTTAGGTTAGGTAGCTCTTCTGAAGGAATCAGGAGACCTCTAGGGGAGGGGCTAGGAACCGAATCGATGCATCTAAATGTAATGAGAGCACCAGACCAAGAAACGTTTAGGGTCCAAATCTTTTAATCACTCAACTGATAACTCCTTGTTTTTGCATGTGAGCCCTAGGCATGATGGCAGTTCCATTTGCCCAGTTTTCTCCAGACTTCTACAGGATAACATTACTTTGGTGATCCAGTCTCTTGACAGATCAATTCTGTTGTCCCTGTCATGGTGACTTAGGAATCTGTCTCTGTGTACTTGACCTGCTTCCGGGTGTAAGAAGACAAAATATGTGTTTACAATGCTGCTGTTATCTCCTCACATCCCTGTTATTGTGCTGCTCCAATCCTTTGGAATAGGATATAGGGGGTATCGGCTAGAGGATATATATAGACTTCACTTACGAGGCTCTCTAAACATTATAGGGGATCTGTGATAGGCTACAACAAAACCAGTAAGTTAGCACAATCTATAATGTTATATTCATAGATTATGGAAATAAGTAAATTTACCTGATGTCAGTTGATATGTATAAACTTTTAGCTTGGTCTTGCATAGCAAATTGTTAAACTGACAGGTATTTGCCCACTTCCAGAGGCTGTATGCGTACCAGTCATGCATGCAATGTGTACTAGCAGAGAAAATCCCTGTTTACTTGGTGCAGAGAGATTTTTGTAAATGAACAATGGAAATATTTGATATGAGTTATGACGGGTACACATGACATACTTTACTGTGGATGAAGTGGAGTGGTGCCTTAGTTGTATGTTGCTTTAAAGGGGGAATCAGCTTTTTTT
>NW_017307038.1:224742-315413 GCF_000935625.1 Nanorana parkeri
TATATATATATATATATAATCTGATTCTCTGGTGATGCAGAAAGGTTCTCAAAGTCCTTTGTTCATAATTTAAAGCAGACCTCCAGGCCAACTGCAGTTAAATACACAAATGGAATTCATTGGGAACTGTATGAGCTGTTCAGCCAATGTTGAGATTTAAGCACCCTTGCCAGACAACACATCACTCCTGCTAGATGTAATTGTCAGAAATTCATCTTACCTCATGGCAGTTTATACTTTAGTAAACCAATACATCCTGGTCAACGACACCCCCTTTGCCCAGCCTAAAGAGTGTAGGTGCATGAGTGCTCTGATTTTGTTTTTAAATTCTAACTCTGTCAGCTTTGTGGGGAATTACAAGAGGCTATATGTAAATTTACTATAGAATGTAGATATATGTAATTTTGTTTATTTTGTCACATCTTTCTGGAGTTCAACTTGATATGGAAAAATACAGCATTGCATATCTGTCATACAATGTGATGCTAAATTTCACTGCGGTTTATTTGTGTTTCGCACTTCAGGTCTTCTGGTCCTTCAGACATTCTTGGTCAGAATCTTGCAGAACTGCAGCAGCAGATAAATGACATTCTAGAGAAGGCAGAGGAGGAGAAAAGAGAAGCAAACAAGAGGCAGAAAAAGTTACAAGAGGAAATACCGGCCCTGCAGGAGAAAGCTAAAGAGGCTCCGTGGGAGTATAAGAAAGCCTGCAACAAAGCTGCCGAAGCCAGGGTGAGAGCGTCTTCTACCCAGTCCAGTCTTGTGAGAGATCAAAAACTTGAACATTTTCTCTTTGTAGTTTTTGTAAACTTGGTGCACATGTTTACTGCATTGGAATATGTCAGATAAGCATATAAGAATTGAAATCAAAGAGATACTTCATCTAAGCCCCCCTTCACACCTGAACGTTTTGTAGCGCGTTCTACGCTCGACGAACGCTCTACAAAACGCTCAAACATCTAAATCCCATTGTATTCAATGGTCTGGTTCACACCTTGGCGTATTTCAGCCCGTCCCTAACGTGCTACAAAACACCCCATGCCTGAAAAGGTACATGTACTACTTTGGGCCGTTTTTGTTGCACGTTTCCATTGGGATACAGCCAAGTAGCCCTCGGAAACGCGTGTTTGTCGTGCAATTTTTTTTTTTTTACCACAAACCGCGGTTAAAAAAAACGCGCGACAGACGCGCATATGCAATACGCCTAGGTGTCAACCAGGGCTTAGAGTACAACCCATTCCACCAATATGGGGGATTAGCAGTAATTTACATCTTACAGCTCAATAGCCTGTGCAGTAGAGCTAAGGGCTGTATGAAGTCTGAGTCCTTGTCTGCAGTTAGCAATGCTGACATGGACTAGTTGTTCGAACAGGGGCTGCCATAGATACTTTAAAGAGTTCGATATCTATGGCTGCATCTCCACCAACAGCCAAACAATTTGACACAGCTGATCTCAGATATTGGCTAAGATTTTGCACAATTTATTGCTATTCCGTTAAATCTGTAAATCACTGAAAAGCCTCCCTGTTTGTGGGTATAACTCTTTCCTGGAGAGACTCTTAACATTTTAAATGGTACTTAGAAGCTTTCCACACTAGTACACTGCCTGGATTTGCATGTCCTGAGCTTGTGTTTTTGTTTCTTCAGTAGTCAGAACTGTCAGATCAGCAAACCCCTCCACAGTCATGTGATTAAAGGTGTTGTCATAGATCACCATCATGATTGATCTCTAGAAAAAGAATAAGCATCAGTAGTCCATAAATGTAGCTGCATTTATTAAATATGTACTTGTTATATTTTGCTTTTTTCTATAATAATGACCATGAACATTATGCATAATATCCTTTTTCATCACATATGGCTATAGTGACACTGGGACCTTGGAAAGAGGCTACCAGGTAGTGAGTTCAGAGAGATAGTGACTGATATGTCACTTGTGTGCTGTGTATGGTCTTTTTAACATGTAAATTCTGTTGGGGCTTATAGGAGAACTATGGGGTAACCTTTTTTCCTAAAGGTTTCTTTAGGGTCACGGGAGGACACATACTAACATCCTTTTATGACCCAAAACTCTGTATATAGCGGGCTATTGCCCTCCTATATGCCTAGAGCACCGCAGCCGGGACAGATCCCGCCAATACTGTCAAGATCCACTCCGCTGGCTGATTGACAGCTGCCTCTGCATGTCTAGAGGCAGAGTCTGCTATGCCCGCCCCTCCCCCGTCCGTCCCTCCAGTCAGTGCTGGAGGATCAGAGAGGGGATGGGGGGAATCCCTGTGGGGAGCGGTGACTACAGGGAGGTGATCGGCAAGTGAGCGATCGGTGGTATGTGTTCACTCACTTCCCGATCAATAGAGCCGACGGTTAACAGTTTCCTTGTCGCACGTTAGCTCTAACTATGGGGATGAGTGTAATTTACTAACCCCATTGATCTCCTTTTAACTCTTTCTTATATTTATTCAAAACTGATATATTGCACTGAACTTTAGAGGGAGCATTTAACCTTTTACACCAGATTCTGCACTGGAGCCGTACACACACCCTGTCAATGTGACTGTTTCAGTGTTCTCTGTGCAGAACTGTGCAATATGTCAGTGCTAGAAAAAAAAGTGCAATAGTGGTAGGCCACCAGAGTGTAAGTTTTGGTAGTGCAAAGACTGAAGGGAATGTGGTGGCGGTGATGTGGTTGGGTGGGGGGCTGTTAGTGATTAGTGTGGGGTGTTAGTAATTAGTGTGCGGCAGATAACACAACAAAGGGCAGGCAGGGGGAGTCATATGAAGGGGGACATGTAATATGAAGGGGGACATGTAATATGAAGGAGGGACATGTAGGAGATGGCTGCACACACCATCAGGGGCATTACCTTATAACATGTCACCAGCTGGGTGCAGAGCTGTCAGTCCGTCCATTTGGCCATCACTCCCCCCAAGGCCCTGCTCTGTTTCCTCACTGACACGGCCGCGCTACTCCACTCTCCTCACTGACACACTGCTCTGCCCCGCTCTCTGCATTGACGCGGCTGCGTTGCTCTGCTCTCCTCACTGACATGCCACACTGCCCAATTCTCCTCCTCTATGGCCCTGGATTGGGAGCGGGACTGCCTTGGAGACTGCCGGCGGCTGTGGCCCAGTTGCTAACTGGCCACAGACAGGTAGGGCTTCGCGGTCCAGTGGTTGGTGACTCCTGCCATAAAGGATTATGGGTACATACACCACTGCTGTTTAAGATACATTTGTGCTATGTTTTGTTGCGTTTGCTGTGTAATCTTTGTTTTGAATGTAGGTATACCACTCACTACTTTTCCTAAATACCCTCAGCTGTTAATTAACCTGTTTGGGTGAGGTGTAAACACATAGTGGTGTGCACTGTGTTTGTTTTCACCACATAGATCATGTCAACTGATGAGGCAAATATATCCAAACACTACACAGATGTGATGCAGATGCAATATCAATGCCAGTGTGTCCACGACCCCATCCTGGATTGAGTAGCTTTTTGTTTTCTTAAGGTGTTTATTTGTACTTCATGGTTTCTTCTGGTTAAAGAATGTACATATCTATTGCATGTTCCATCCTTTGATTGCAGATCCAGCAGGAGAAGAGGCAGTGTGAGGCCAGGGTGCGGCAGTTGGAGAGAGAAGTGCACCAACTGAATGACAAGCTGAAGACAATGGAGGAGATTCAAGGTCTGGCTGACCAGCAGCTGGTGGAAGCAGATGAAGAGCGGGAGAGATTGCTCACAGCACTGCATGATCTGCAGAGTGAGGTGGAGAGCTCATTGTGGTTGTTTATGTGGGACACAGATTATTTGCTTCATTTATATCTAACTCTGACCTTTTATATTCCAGAAGAAAATGGAAGATGTCAGGGCACAGAAACAGCTTTCTGGACTTGAAAATGAACTCAGGGAGTTGAAGAAAGCAGTGGCCATGTCAGACAAAGTGGCCACCTCAGAGCTGACTGATGCCAAACACCAGCTGAGGTCTCTCCATGGCACAGTTCTTCAGATCAATCAAGATCGTGCTGAGGTACCATATGGCATATCTATAATAAAGCAACAATCATGATGGCGATCAAGTGTTTTATGACATTTCTTTCTTATAAGTGTATTTAAGTCTATAACAAATAGTTATTTCCACCATGTGACTGTAATTTTCACATTTTGGACCAACTGAAAATAAGGCTTCTTATCCAGTGGTGTTAGGATTGTGAATTGAGCCCCTTGCCAGGTATCTCCATGCACTCTGCTATCTCAGAATAGGAAAGCTTAGACCAAATGTTACTTTCCTTGACTATGGGGTGCTACTGCTGAGTTATTGTCCTGTTTGCCACCACTGGCATCCTGTGGTCCTCAATGACTGAAAGGAGAGTGACTGAAAGGACAAGCTCTCTGTCCTTGTATTTCTAGAAGTCTTAAAGTGTAAATGGTTGTGTAGACATTTGTATCTAGAGGCCCACACTTGATTGCAGAAATGGATGGCTTATATATACTTTAGCTGTAAAGGGAATTTGTGCTTAAACTTCTAAAAGTAATAGTACTGCTTAAGAAGAGACACCACATGATGCCAGAAAAGTAGTTATGGGGAAGGTAAACAGCTGATTTAGTGACAGGAACAGTGTTACGAATATTACTATGATGCCTACATATGAGCTAGTAGACAGCATGTTGTCAAAATGATTTTAAGCAATTGCAAGACCTCGAGCTTACAATCCAAGTACCCTATCTCATATGCATACAGGGCCAATTTAGACAAGCACAAAGCAACCTTCCAGCATGTCTTTAGAGTGTGGGAGTGACTGAATTACCTGGAGGAAACCCATTCAAACACAAAGAGAAATTGCAAACTCCTGGCAGATAGTGCCCTAATAACTGTTGGTGGCATTCATCCATTTTGTCATTTTTATGATAAAAAAACTGATTGCTTTAAAATTGCAGTATTAATAGCAAACGTAAGTCATTTTAAGAAAACTAATTAAAGTTAAAATAAGTTGTGAATATTATTTATTTAGAGGTAAGCCTGCAAAATAAAAAGAGTGGTGACTTGTTCTCTTAAACTGCACTTGCTTTTAGTGAACAGTACTGTGATTCCATTGTATTAGATCTGGAGAGTTCTAGTAATGATGTTGGTAATGAAGACCATTTTCTTTTCCCTTTATGGTAGAAGATGCGGGAAGCTGAGAATTTCTGCTCCCAGACAGCTCAGGCGGCCAGGGATCTGTCTAAAGCTGAGGCAGAAATCGATCTTCTGCAAGAATTGCTACAAGTGAAGGAAAGACAGGTGAGGGCTGCTAAACCCAGTCACTGCAAGTAATCCCGTCTGGGAGTTACAGAAATCTCATCAGATGTTATTCTAATCTTTGTTTTATCTATCGTCCATGGAGGGACTCCGCTCTGAAGAATTCTGACACATAAGGTTATGCTGATGCCTCCAAGAGAAATGGACACTAGGCAAAAAAGAAAAAGCCTGCCAATTTTAGGACATAACCCCTCACCTGCCAGTTTCATTTAGTGTCCTTAGGTGAAGGGATGACTCCTTCTCTTCTGGTTTATAATTTTAGTTTATTTTGTTTCTTCCTTGAAGATTCTACTACCTAGAGCTGCTAGTTGATTCATTCCGGCTATTGTTAAATCCTGAAAGTTTCTCTAGCTAGCCGAGAGAACTAAGAGATTCATGCCGAATAAGTTAAATCCTGGAAGATTCTCTAGTTGTCATGAAGCAGGTTGTTTCTGTTATCAGTATTCATCCTGTGCTGGTCCTGTATTTCTGTCTTCATCATTTAACGGTCAGGCCAGTATTACCTGGGGATTCCTGTTGAGAAGAGGGCCATGGAGTCATGAGTTAAAAAAAAATTTATTTACCTCATGTCTATAAGATTGGGTGTTTTTCCTCCTTTTTTTATTTTACTTAAACTGTGTGCTTTTAGACTACTATTCTTCCTAAATATTTTATGTGGTTTTTGACTGATTTTATTTAAATTTCCCAGCTTCTCTGTAGGAGACCAGAACTTCGATTTGATGACGCAATTGTTTTTATATATGCGGCGCATGTGCGATCCTGCGCAGTCCGTTTTTCCTTTTTTTCCTCAGAGCCTTCTATCAGTGGTGAAGGTGGATGGAGTGGTTTTGACAGTGCTTCCTTTTGTTTCTTATTTACCCTCAGTTTCAGGTTTCTTATTGGGGAGAAAAGAGATCCTGGTTTATTTATTACACAGCCATTCTTTCATAATTCTGCTGTTTGCAGCAGGTAGTAGCGGTACCTCAATTGCTCATGTGCGAACATGGGCAGTCCGTTTTTCTGGTTTCTTCAGAGCGGTGTAGAGTGTTTGAGGTTTTTTTTTTATCAGCGGTAAAGGTGAACAGGCGGTTGCGCTACCTCATATTTTTTTCTTACTCCTGTCAGGACCATGAGTATTATTGTGTCTGAATCTGTCTGAGGTAGAATTGACACAACAGATTGTCATTAGAAGAGCACTGTGTAAAAGGGCTTTTTTCCCCCATTCCTACTTCTGTGTCTTACTACTGGTTTTATTCAGAAACGTGGGACATTGGTGTCACTGATGTTTCTGGTTTTTCCAGTCACCAGTGGCCTCTGAGGTGTTGCTATGGTGACCAGTGCTTGTTATACTTTATGTACTTTACAAGTTGGCCACATGGGGAGCTCTCCTCCTTTTTATATCTGCTCTTTTTGCACATAGATTAAGCGCAGGAATACAATACACCTAATGTATGCTTGCTGTAAACACTATGCCATATTATTCATGCCGTAGCTGGGCTGTGATGATTCACTCAGCATTAGAAAGAAACGGTTGCCTTCTTAATTGAGGTTGTGTTCCTCTTTAACATTGGAGGATTCTGTTATTTCTACTTCTGCGGTTTCTAGACTAGGTTCACGTGAACGTGTTTGCAAGGTTTTTTACCTTAATTTTTTTTTTTTTTTTTTTTTTTTTTTTTATATATAAGGATTGGGAAATTCTGGATAAGCAATTTCAGGTTCCTAGACGCTTTATGTCTCCATCTTTTCCTGATGATTTTGTTAAAAAAAACAACTGGAGAATCTTTTCCGTTCCATTTATTCGTTAACTACTTTGGCTACTGCCCTTATTTCCCAGATTTTGGCTACTTGGACAAAATCTTTAAATAAAAACAGGTGACTACTGGATTTGATCCACATTTTATTGATTGTGCGGATCAGATGACTGTTGCTTCTCATTTCATATGTGATGCTTTTCTTGATGCTTGTCATCTGTTGTTTTGTGTGTCTCTCTTCCTTTCAGATATGCATAGCTATCTGGCCTAAGTGCTGGCTGGTGGTATTCCAATGTAAAAGGGGACTTTTATGCTTACCCTGCGTGAAAGGTTGTTTTTTTTAAAGCTGTAAGTCTGCTCCTTCTTTTCCGTCTTTTATAAGTTTCTTTAGTTCCCAGTTTCAAAAGATATCTTACACTTCCAAACCTTTGGACCCTCTGGACCCTTGGTTCTCAACTGGTGGGTCGTGACCCAAAAGTGGGTCGCGACCCCGTGTTCATTGGGTAACCGCATGCCTTCCACTTTTCTAGGCGAGAGGCTCCACTGACAGTTCTCACGGCAAGCAGCAATTCAAAATATGCTGCCCGGTGCCAAGTGTCAGCTTGAGGTGGACTGGGGGTATGGCCGCGAGGGAGCGCCATATAAACGTGCATTGCTTACAGCTCCCTCACATGTCTTATGGAGGTGCCTGGACCAGAGTGACATCACATTCTGGCTCTCGGCACCTCTACATGGCGCGCAAGGGAGCTGTACAAGCAATGCACATATGGATGGAGCTACGTTACTGCACAGCAGCCCACACTGGACCCCAAGCTGAGGATCCACTCCAGTTCTTGTGCATTCCATTTCAATGCGACCTGGGTCACGACTTAAGGACCGAGGGCGAATGTGGGTCCTGAGGTTACACAGGTTGAGAACCACTGCTCTAGACATTCTTAGCAATGAAAATATCTGCTTTAACATTAAGTTCTGCTCCAGCCTTTTCTATTTCTGGTGGGGGGACGCCTGATGGAATTTGAAAAGACGTGGGAAACTCAAATTTCCAGATATATTTTTTACTTTCTCCTCCTCAGTTCTTTGCGTTTTGGCTTTCCATGTCTCGGATGAACATTTGTTTTTTTCACATGTAACAAGATTTTTCTATTGGAGACAACGGTTTGTCTGTGGCTGCCCTGATAGTATGGTCCAGGGTATGTACTCTTTATTATCTAGCTGAAATGAGTGACGGGAATTATTGTTTTCTTTACTTATAGTGATACATGTCTGTACATATCTACATACATGGACAATGATTTTCAGTGTTCAGTCATGCCATGGAAATGTGATGTATATTCTTCATGTTGTGTTTTCACAGCTCCGGGAAGAGGTGCAGAATTTAGATGCTGGTGCCACCATCTCCACCTCCCAGCAGCTGGAGATTGACAAACTCAACCAGACGCTTCGGAGACAGCGGGCAGAGATAGAGCGCCTCAGACACATGCTGGATCATGTCAGAGTTGGTGAGACGCCTTCTACTGCTGAAATAACACATATAACTATAGTTGCAGCACTGCAATGTAAGGCTTTTTCCATAGTATAAGATTTCACAGTAAATATACTCCTGTTCTAGATAATGCTGAAGAGATCGACAATCTACTGGATGAGATTGATTCCCTCAGAAATGCTCTTGGGTATCAGAATGATTATATCACTGGCATGACCGACCCGTTCCGGAGGAGAGGTTACTGGTATTATGTGCCATCTTCCTCCAATGTAAGTGTAAAACACTGAGCTTGTAGGAACACTGCCATAAGGGCACACTGTAACTAAAATAAAAGTCTCTGAATAATTGGTATGTTTAAGTTGTGTTAATATTTTACTATTAGATATTAATATTAGAATATTTTACTCACTCAGCTATGTATGAGCGTTTTATCTTTGGGTAGTAGGTTTGTTGGCAAATAACTGACTGTGAAGTGCATTTGTAGTTTTGCAGGGGTCAATATGCAGCAATTTGGGAGAATAAGGAAGGCAGGACCTTTTTTTTTTTTTTGTGCTTTTTTTCAGGTGGTTTTGGGGTATTTGAAGGGGAATATTATGCTCCATTAATTTTTTCATATTGCCGCTGTAAAGAGGCTGGTTGTAGAAAAGATTTATGTCACTTCCAGTCCCACCTAACTCTCTCACTGGCTTTCTTGTGCTGCCATTGTGACGGACAAACAGCATGGTATCACACAGAAATAAAACTGCTGCTCAAATTTGACATTTTCAAAGTGCACTAAAAACAAAATCTGCTAATTGCCTTACCCTTGCCCTGAGTTAAATACATTTCTATATAAAACTTCTGTGCTTAAAGGAGAACTATGAGGTGAGTGCTTTTCACTCACCTCATAGTTCTAGCCGACCTGTGACAATGAGACTGTCACAGGTCGGCTCAGTAGATCGGGAGGTGAGCGAACACATACCGACGTTTGCTCACTTCTCGATCCTGTCACGGCTCTCTGCCATGACAGGGGAGGGGCTGGATTCCCCCCTCCCCGCTCCGATCTGCCAGCGCTGACTGGTGGATCGGACTGGGGAGGGGGCGGGTACAGCTGGCTCTGTCTCTAGATAGGCAGAGCCAGCTGTCAGTCACGCAGCTGGGTGGATCCCGGCACAATTGTCTGCTTCTCAGTATACCTCGAGCTACAGCTCGCGGTATACTGAGCCTAGGGTGACGGGAGGACGCTAGTTTGTGTCCTCCCGTTACCCTAAGGAGAACTATGGGGAAAAGACTTAACCCCATAGTTCTCCTTTAACATTTTTTTGGGAAGATATCCAGTCTTGTTAAGAAGTGAGCACACCCTATGGAAATGTTTTGATGTTTGTAATATATTTGAACAGACAAACATTAGATCTTTATTCATACAATGCCTACAGATAACGGTAATACACCTGAATAAACTTAAAATAGAAGGAAATTTTGCCTTTTTAATAACTCTGTGACAGCAGAGAACAGCAGCTTCAGGCACAGAGCTGATCAGACCAAACATCTTATTAGATCTTATGGTGTACTTTGGAAAAAGTAAGTATACTCTTGACTTCAGAAGCTGGTATTGTCCCCTTTTAGCAGAAATTATTTCTTGTAGGTGTTTTACATAACTGTCTGGCCAGTCTCTGTCCAACTTTTGTGACCCCCTTCTCCATCCAAAATGTCTTCAGTTGCAAGATTTTTGTGGGTTTCCTTGCACTAAAATATTATCATGGGATTCAAATCAGGGCTTTGATTAGGCCAATCCATAACCCTTCATTTTTTCTTTTGTGCCATTCCTTGGTGGATTTTCTAGTGCGTTTCAGATTATTATCATATTAAAAGATCAATTTCCTGTTTTAACTTCAACTTTTGGACAGATGATCTCACATTTTAATCAAAACTGCTTGCCGTTGTAATTCAACAGCTGTACGGCTCGCACTTGAGGGCAGGTGGACGTTTTAAACATATTTTCCTGCTCCCAATCCAGCGCAGGAGCGGGAAGCCTTGAACAATTTTTACAGTTGGCGATGCCTGTTTATATACAACTGTTCAGGTGGCTACCGAGCTGCCCATTCACTTGTTCAGTGCTGGAGAAGTGTGTGCGCCTTCCCCCTTTACTACTGATGCTGGCCATCCCGGGCTCTGCTGTTCCCTGGGTCTTTGCCGCTTCTGGCTACCCTGGGCTCTACTGTCCCCCGGAGGATCGGACTGGGGAGGGGGCGGGTACAGCTGGCTCTGTCTCTAGATAGGCAGAGCCAGCTGTCAGTCACGCAGCTGGGTGGATCCCGGCACAATTGTCTGCTTCTCAGTATACCTCGAGCTACAGCTCGCGGTATACTGAGCCTAGGGTGACGGGAGGACGCTAGTTTGTGTCCTCCCGTTACCCTAAGGAGAACTATGGGGAAAAGACTTAACCCCATAGTTCTCCTTTAACATTTTTTTGGGAAGATATCCAGTCTTGTTAAGAAGTAAGCACACCCTATGGAAATGTTTTGATGTTTGTAATATATTTGAACAGACAAACATTAGATCTTTATTCATACAATGCCTACAGATAACGGTAATACACCTGAATAAACTTAAAATAGAAGGAAATTTTGCCTTTTTAATAACTCTGTGACAGCAGAGAACAGCAGCTTCAGGCACAGAGCTGATCAGACCAAACATCTTATTAGATCTTATGGTGTACTTTGGAAAAAGTAAGTATACTCTTGACTTCAGAAGCTGGTATTGTCCCCTTTTAGCAGAAATTATTTCTTGTAGGTGTTTTACATAACTGTCTGGCCAGTCTCTGTCCAACTTTTGTGACCCCCTTCTCCATCCAAAATGTCTTCAGTTGCAAGATTTTTGTGGGTTTCCTTGCACTAAAATATTATCATGGGATTCAAATCAGGGCTTTGATTAGGCCAATCCATAACCCTTCATTTTTTCTTTTGTGCCATTCCTTGGTGGATTTTCTAGTGCGTTTCAGATTATTATCATATTAAAAGATCAATTTCCTGTTTTAACTTCAACTTTTGGACAGATGATCTCACATTTTAATCAAAACTGCTTGCCGTTGTAATTCAACAGCTGTACGGCTCGCACTTGAGGGCAGGTGGACGTTTTAAACATATTTTCCTGCTCCCAATCCAGCGCAGGAGCGGGAAGCCTTGAACAATTTTTACAGTTGGCGATGCCTGTTTATATACAACTGTTCAGGTGGCTACCGAGCTGCCCATTCACTTGTTCAGTGCTGGAGAAGTGTGTGCGCCTTCCCCCTTTACTACTGATGCTGGCCATCCCGGGCTCTGCTGTTCCCTGGGTCTTTGCCGCTTCTGGCTACCCTGGGCTCTACTGTCCCCCGGGTCTCTGCACTTAGATCAGAGGGAGATTTACACACTTCCAGTGGCTAATCTCCCCTCCGATCTCTGAGAGCGGAAGCAATGTGTAGTACATCACTTCTGGTTTCAGTCTGTCATTTCTCCGGCTGCTGTACCCAGAGAAAAAGCTGGTATAGCATGATCTGTGCTTTATCAGCTTCTTTGCCGTCTATAGGTGACATTTGGGGTCTAATAGATCTCTGATGTCTCCATAAAGAAGACCTGTCACAGTATCTGTGCTATCACACATACTGTAAAAAAAAAAAAAAAGCAGAGAAAAAAACTCCCCCGTCCCTATGTACATGCACATACAAACATGCATCAGATACTCGGTTGTGGGAAAGCTAAGATTGCGAACTTCAGAGTGCGCACAATATTTCTAGGGCCATCAATCACTGTTAACACTAAATTTATGAGCGGACTCTGGCCCGATTCTGGCCGGAACGCACTGCATCGCAGCATTTTGTTTGGCTCGGACTGGACCGCAGACATTAATGTGCCTTGCGTTCCCGTGCGACCAATCACATTGCGGCCGGTGGGCGCGGCTACGATGCCATTGACTTTAATGGACCGTCACGCCCCCTCCTGCCCCACAACATAGTGAGCTGGCCCAATGCGATGCAGTGTGTTCTGACCAGAATCAGGCTTGGTCAGTGTCTGGTGTGAACGAGACCTCAAGGCTTGACATGTTTTGTATCTATTTGCCCATTGTGACCAATACATTGTAGATTATTGTCCTTAATGTGAAATGATTGAGTTCAAATACTTTTAAAACTTCTACCAGACTTCTAGGCATCCACAGCCTTCTTTCAGAACTTTGATTATAAGAATAAATACACCATGACAATATTATGTATTATTTGTTCAGGTACCGTATTTTGCGGTCCATAAGACGCACCGGACCATAGGACGCAGGGAGGTCCGGCGCGCCTTATGGAGCACTCGAGACTGTAGCTTCTGTCACAGCTTCTATGACAGAAGCTGTGACAGAAGCTGCAGTTAGTCACCGCTGAGACAGGTGGCGCTGTGATTACAGCGCCACGGTCTCAGTGATGACACAGAGCAGGCGAAGAACGTCTATTCTTCGTCTGCTCTATGGTTATCTCGATCGTCGCCGCTGCTCGGTTTTAATACGAGTGATCTCATTAGATCACTCGTATTAAACGAGCAGTGGCTCCTGCTGCTGAACTCGATCGCCGCCGCCGCTGCTCGGCTTTAATACGAGTGATCTCGTTAGATCACTCGTATTAAACGAGCAGTGGCTCCTACTACTCGCCCGGCGCCTGAAACTGCATGTCTCGGGCGTCGGGATTTGCTCCATAAGACGCAGGCACTTTTTCCCCCTCCTTTTGGGGGGAAAAAAGTGCGTCTTATGGAGCGAAAAATACGGTATATCACCCTAATCTGTAGGCACAGGTTGAAATGAAGATCTTATATTTGCCTCTTCAAGTATGTCAAAAAGGTAATCCGTTTTAATGGGGTGTACTTTCTTTTTCACATGACTGTAGATAGGTCAACGTCTTGGATTTTCTAATACTCCTGTCTCTTCACTGCTGTCCTCATCTGCCTGGCAGCCATAAGTACAGGAACTTAATTCTTGCATAAATAATAGATAATGTTTAGCAAACACTAGTGCTAAACTGCGTTTAATTTAGCAGAACTCTGGACGTGATTCGATAAGTACTAAAGACTCTGGTGTCAGTTTACATTACCCACTGACCTCATCTCCTGCAAGATGGAAGGATGGTCACCACAGACACATCAAAAAGGAGAAGCTTTCAACGCCAGGAATGGGGCATTGGGTATATTCACCATTTCGACATGGGCATCACAGGTGCCACAGAGGTAGGTTAAGAAGCAATACTAAAATAGATTGTCTATGAAACGCCAAATTACTTTTCTATAGCAGAGATCTTGTCATTTTTGTTGCAGCTAACACCGAGGGATACTGTGCCTAGGCCATTAAAGTCAGGGGACCCCTTCTTGACTGTGCCTCCCCTTCCATTACCACCTGGAAAGCTGGCCATACATGTGGCAACTTCAAGCACTTTAGGTCAACCAAGAGTAAGACATGTGGTTGAAAGCGGCTGCGTAAAAATCAAGCATCTGCCACTCGCAAGTTAAACTGAATTTGATCAGTTGAACTGGCACAATTATATATAAATTGATTTAATGCAGGTTCTTGAAAGATCAAAACCAGAAACAAACTACAGAAATGTTGAAAGCTGTCACATTTTTTTGCAAGGTTTAATCAAGGCAATTTCAATCTTGTTTCCTTGCTGTCAATCAAAACCACTTATTCCTGCACTTGATCACTTGGGATTTCAATTACACTGCACATTTAGTGGTTACAATTCCCTTGAAGTTGCTACATGTATGGGAAGCTTAATATATAACTGTAGATCATGTAAACAGTCTACTCTAGATCATCTTTTCTCAACCAGAGTCCTGTGGAACCCTTGTTTTTTTCCAGAGGTTGGTAGGCATTCCTTGAACAAAGAGTATTTTTTGCATCTCCAGTAAGTAGCCACAGACACCAATGATGTTTTTAGCTATCTGTAAGGGAGGATTCTTCCAACTGACCACAAATGTAAGGAGCATTCTTGCCGCTGACTATCATGCTAATGTTCTTTAAGCCATAGATCATAGTCAGGCTGAAAAAAGACACAGGTCCATCGAGTTCAACCTATAGAGATACGGAGAAAAAAAAAATAGAAGAAAAGCCTAAACAGAATGCTATGCCACAGCTACCCCCTTTTGATCCAGAGGAAGGCAAAAAATCCTTCCTGATCCCATAAGGCAATCGGATATTTGTCTGGATCAACAATCTCTGATGCTTAATATACCTATAAGAACTCAACATCCAGTAATATTCTGTGTATTTAAGAATACATCCAGATGTTTTTTTAAACAATTAACCGAGCTAGCTATTACTAGCTTCTGGGGGAGTCTATTCCACATTTTCACAGCTCTAACTGTGAAGAATCCTTTCCATATGCAAGGTTATACCTCTTTTCCTCCAGACACAAAGAGTGCCCCCTTGTCCTTTGCAGTGACCTTAACGTCAATAATTTGGCACCAAGCTCTTTATATGGAGCGTTTATGTATTTATACATGGTGATCATCTCTCCAGAGAGAACAAATTCAAGTCAGTTAATCTCTCCTCATAGCTGAGCTCCTCCATGCCTCTTATGAGTTTAGTCGCCTTTCGCTGCACTTTCTCCAGTTCCACAATATCCTTTTTGTGAACTGGTGCCCAAAACTGAACTGCATATTCCAGATGAGGTCTTACTAATGCTTTGTACAGGGGCAGGATGATGTCTCTTTCGCTCTCTCTGGAGTCTAGACCCCATATAATACAAGAAAGTATTTTGCTTGCTTTAGAGACTGCGGCTTGACATTGCATGCTATTATTGAGTCTATGATCTACCGGAACACCCAGATCTTTCTCCACCATTGACTCCCCCAAACATACTCCCCCTAGAGTGTATGACGCATGCATGTTTTTAGTCGCCAAGTGCATAACTTTACATTTATCAACATTAAACCTCATTTGCCAAATAGTTGCCCAATCACACAGAACATTCAGATCTGCTTGTAAGTTGGAGACATCCTGTAAGGACTGTATTCCACAACATAACTTAGTGTCATCTGCAAACACAGAAATAGTACTTTTAATCCCCAATTCTATGTCATTTATAAACAGGACAAACAGTAAGGTGCCCAACACTGAACCTTGGGGGCACCACTAACAACCTCAGACCATTCAGAGTATGAATCATTGATCACCACTCTCTGAATACGGTCTTTAAGCCAGTTTTCTACCCAATGACATATGGAATGCTCGGTACATACTGACCTTAACTTATACATTAGCCGCATGTGGGGAACTGTGTCAAACGCTTTTGCAAAGTCCAAGTATACTACATCCACAGCCATTCCTCTGTCCAATTTATTACTCACTTCCTCATAAAAAGAAATTAGGTTAGTTTGGCAACTTCTGTCTTTTGTGAATCCGTGCTGACTATCGCTTATGATATTCTTTTCAAGCAAAAACAATTGCATGTGATCCTTGATCGCCGTAGTTATTAGCAGGGCTTCTCTGAGACCAAAACGTTATTTCAAGGGTTCCACCGAATCAAAAAGGTTGAGAAAGGCTGAGTCCCTTTTTTGAAATCACACTCCTTTGCCTGGTGTAGAAATCTGTATAAATAAATGTGCTATTTAAGTTCCAAATTTGTATTGGACTCTGTTTTTCATTCATGCTTCAGATTATCTCACTGATAATTTTTAAAACTAACAATTATATAAAGACATCATTTTAAAAATCTGATTTTAATGCAAAAAAAGTATTTATTTACTATGCTCTTTGGCTCCATCTAGTGGTCACAATTTATTATTACATTACTTTGCATAAATATATCTGAGAACATTCAGTTTTGTGTCTGTTCACACAGAACAAACGTTCAGAAAGATTTGCAGGGATAATGGCTCTTCAGATTGTTTATAAGTAGACCCCAGTGCCTTTTTTTCCAAGGTTCAGGTGCTATAAAACTCTCGCTACAGCATGCATGTGGCTCTTGAGCTTTTAAGTACCGACTTTGTGTATACTACTGTAGCTCTCACCCTTCCATCATCTTATTAATAATATTATTATTATTATTATTTTTTTTTAATTGTCAAAAATTCTCAGATGTAAAAAAAAAAATGGTCCTGTAGAAGCTCAGGTCCTAGAAGTGTTGCTGCTTCTAGGGCAGACTTCATCACCCCTCACAGTGACATTGGTACAGCTTCCATCACCTAGATAGGTGTTTTCTCTGTAACTGGTTTTCTTTAATGCCAGAAACTTGGGAACTGTATTTGTCTCGGTTTACATGAATTGCACTGGAAAATCTGTTTCTGTCTTGTGGGTTAAGTAATGTTTTCCTTTCGCTGGCAGATGATGAAGTCGATGGTGGCTCACGCAGTGATAGTGATACATCACCATGTCGCTTTGTTCCTCCTCCCGGCTCAGTAATTTATACAGTGTTTCCTGATGGTTCTCCAGTCCCCCAAGGGACTGTCATTTATGGACCTGCACCTCCCTCCACTGGTAGATCTGTGGCCCCTGGGACTGTTGTATATGGGCCCCCACCTGCTGGCTCTCACTTTGTTTATGGTCCTCCTCCTCCGCAGTTCACTATTCCAGTCATTCCAGCTGGCGTTCTGCACTGCAATGTGTCTGCACATCACAATCTGGTAAGTCCTGGGTCTCATTATGAAAAATTGATTATTATAGTCAGCAGTACCTCCGTCAGAAGAAAGTATTGCACTGATGCGGTTACATATAAAGATAAATAACATTGCACCATTTAACAAATATTTGTTTGAATTTTCGTCTGTAATTCGTTAAGTATTCTAATGTATATTCAGAGGAGGATTTTCTCTCATCTCTCTGATGACTAATAAAATATTTGGATTTTCTGTCACTTTCTGTCATGGTGACTATGGTCACCAGGACGAATAGAAGGGTGAATCTCCCTATTGGGACCCAGACAGCAATACAAACTTGACTTGATTGACTTCCCTATTAATGAAGTTTCTCTGTCTACTAAGGGACACTGCTTGGTGATAATAAAGCAACTTAGAGTTATACTGCAGCCAACAGGAGAAATGGAGACTTGACCTTAGAAAATGAAGGCCAGTCCCCTAGAAGCTATAACCGCTCTCATCACAAGTCTATAGTAAATTTAATAAAATCCAGCTGCACTCCATTCCACACTGAATCAGTTAATTGAAAGCTCTTCAGTGACGCCGAGTCCTGCCCGCAGTCCCCATGTGACACATTTCACCCATTCCTGGGCTTAGTCATATCACACTTTGCCAGGTACGCAAGTGTCCACAAGAGAATGATAGACAAAGTACGATATGGACCTAGTGTGTGCTCACTCCTGGTTTCCCTTCACCGTGGCTTTCTCTTAGTCTGCAGATTGTGTGTGGCCTAGTATTGTAAAGTTCAGCTGCCTAATACTGTTGCATGTTCAATTGTACCAATACCGTAACACTGCCTCTGTAAGTGCAGCTTATTACAGGTATGTTTTAATCAGTTTTTCTGCCCTCTTAAGTGCAGATACAGAATTAAGCTCCTTGTTTTCTAACACCTTCGTGTCCCACATTGTGATGACGGCAGGTGCCGGTGCGCAGCTTTAATCCACGCACAAAAATCTCTTGGCTGTAACCTGCAGTGGAAGTTTTTTTGATTTTGGGTTGCTTTTGTTGTGTTCAGTTTTGTTCACCCTAAGAAGATCTCTCTCCGGTGTCTGGATGTGACAAGGGCCATTAAGCCACACCTCTCAGCCACTGCTTAGCAGATGGAATCCCAGTTTGTTAATCTAAAAGGTCCTAAAAGAGGCTCTTGGGCTTCAAGTCCCCTATTTCTCAGTGGACTAGATAGATTGTTCTATGTCCCTAGTGTCCATTTTTCCTGTAGATGGCAGTATACCATACATTGCTTAATTATGCTTAAGCTGTGTCTCTCAATGGAATCCGAGGAAAGAATTTTATGGCGAGTACAAAAATCCTATATTTGCCTTTGACATACACCTTTTAAGTTGATAATTTTACATATAATAATGTAAAAATAATATACACCAAATGTATTTTAATAGGAAAATGAAGTTGCTCGACTTGAAGATATTATAGATCACCTGAAGTCTCGCCGTCAAAGAGAAAAAAGGGCAAAAGTGCGATTAACAGATGATATTAAAGAACTGGAGCGTCGCAAACAAATGCTGAGAAGAGAGGTCGAAGATTTGCATAACACCACCCAGAAACATAAGCGCAAGTAAGTGTCTCGTGTACTGGAGCGATCTAAATGTGTAATGAAGTTGTGATTAGAAATCTATAGCACTTATAGGTGGTTTTTTCCTTGTCTTACGGGTATGTTTAGGCATGGCTAACAATTTGTGCCTTGTCAGGAATTTCACAGAGGGACATCTGGACAACCTGATTACAGAGCTGGAACTAGAGAGATCATTGCAGCATCATGACAGTATTGGGGATGAGATTGATTGCATAGAAAAAACACTTGTGAAGAGAAGGGCAGAGCTCCGACAGGCTGACCGGCTTCTGGCGGAGGCAGAAAATGAACTGAAGGACACACAGGAAAAGGTTGGTAGATGGCAGCTCTGCATGTTATATAGACCTACGGATATACCTGCTGTAATAATTGTTCATTCAGGAATGTGATGTGACAATTACTAGTATTCTGTAATTCTCCATTGTTCAGACTGCAGATTTAATAGAAAAATACAGTACAGCTAAGAAGCATTTATCCCAAACGGAGAACGATGCAGAAGAGCTGGAGAGACGGGCACAGGAAACTGCTGTGAATCTCGTAAAAGCTGACCAGCAGCTGCGGTATGTCATAGATGTGTGTGAATGCACAGTTCTCTATATGTTTATATAGTGTATTGGTTTAGGCATATTGTCCTCATCTCCTCTACTGTAAACTGGAACTGATCCATTCAGTATATAGGACTTTTGACAACAAGTGTGATGGACAGTGGGGTGAAAGTGTGCTGCCGTGATTATATATATAATTGTCTGTAAAAGTGTGAACTCAACATTCACATTTGTGTTGTCTAAAAAAACACAGTGCTAGGCTTATTGCTAGGGGGACACACAACTGTCAAAGTTATAGTCATGTCTGTGAACCTTTCTGTGAGCACAATCAGCGAAAGTGTCTGCTGGAACTCATGGGTACAGTTATACAATTCTTGCATGTTTATAAGTCAAAATGTATGTGCTTAGGATTCTGCAAACCAATGCCAGAGACTTGGAACAACACAGAGCAGAGCAAGAAAATATCCTGCAGGAGATAAACAGCGTTGTGTCTTCAAAAGATAACGAATTCCAGTCTCTGAACCACAAGATCCAAACCATGGCTGACAGGTTGGTGTTTGAAGTCCCATGTTTCTGAATATTTCAAGCTACTGTCATGATTTATTGGTGGAAGTATTCATTATTCTCATTATTTATCCTGCATCTATATCCTTCTCTATGGACATTTTACACTTGTGGAAATATTTTCTGGTTTTCAGTCTTCTGAAGCTGCAGGACGACATCCAGGTAGCGGAGGGTAAAGAAGACCACCATCTGCAGATATTGAAGGAAGCTGAAAATCTCCTTCTGGAAAAAAAGATTATTCTGGAGAGACTAAACAGTCAGGTAAGTGAATTCATATTTTCTATTCTGCTGTGAAATGATAATTCTGTTATTAGCTCCCTCTGAACTCATTATTTTCGTTCTTGTCCTACAGATTTCATTACAGCAGGATGAAATTACGGAACTGGACCGGGTCTTGGGACAAAAGAAGGAAGAGCTGAATCTCCTGCAAGACCAAATTGAGATAAAGATGGGTGATTTGAAGGAGGTCCTGCGGCGCGGGGAGCAGGAGGCAGCTGAGAAAAGGCGAGAGATAAAGGTAATCTATCCAAGCAGTTTTGACAGAAATAGAGACCACCTTTAGTACAACCCTGCTTACAAAAATCAGTACTCGCGTATCACTGCATCCTTACCACCCCAGGGACAAAGGTGTGTAGTCCATATAAAAAATCATGGCCATTCCTTTCGCCTAAGGTTTACTGTGGACACATCATACCTCTTAAGTCCAGCTTCATATTTTGCTGGTTGAATACTTGGGTGAAGACATTGAAACCATTGTATGCCCTATTTATTGTTCATCCAGAACTACAGTATAGGCACACCACAATCAGAGCCAATTATTTGTGTATGTTGCCATTCTTAAAAGCAAATATGTGCCTATATAAAAGCTAAATAGAAAGCACTTACCTTGTAGCGAAGGCACCTCCTGAGTGCCCAGATGTCTGTTTGGTTTTTCAACAGAGCACCCAGTGAATCCTGCATACCGATTCTGAACTCTGCCTGCCACTTATTGCCTAGTGACGCTGCCTAACATGGCCTGTTGATAGATCAATAGGAAGGAGGTGGATAGAATTAAAAGCATCCATGTTTTTGGGACTGATGGGCCACTCTACAGAAATATTTGTCTGGTTTAAGTGCTGGCTGTAAGTGCCAGTTTCTAGCTTTTATGTAGCCACAAATTAACTTTGCCATCAGTCATTAATGGGTCTCTAATGTTACTGTCAGCCATTTTAGAAGTTCTAAAACACATATCTTCTGCTTTTGTCTTGTAGGAGGTGAAATCCTTGTTGGACGATTTAAGTGTTGAAAAAGGGGAACTGAGTGCCCAGCTGAATGAAAAAAGATTGCATCTGTCCAACCTTAAACAGGAAGTGATGCAGGAAGAGGACAATCTACAAAAACGCACCTCTCAGATTCACAAACAAAAAA
Organism: Nanorana parkeri; assembly: GCF_000935625.1. Lineage (NCBI taxonomy): Eukaryota > Metazoa > Chordata > Amphibia > Anura > Dicroglossidae > Nanorana > Nanorana parkeri. The sequence goes on from NW_017307038.1 coordinate 245,978, forward strand.
CTGGTAATATATCTACCATGTCTGCATACAACCCAGTGGGGGATGGAAACTTAGTGTACTCAACCTGAACTGAGAAACCCTTTTGGAATGTATTATCTACATGTGAGGAGCAGCATTTAGTTCAAATGCTGATGTTTTAGGTTTGCAGTAAAAATACCCAGTCGGAGCTCATGCTTCTGGTGTACGTAGTCTCCTCCGATCTTGGCAAAGTCTGACTTCTCACAATGGATACCAAAGCCGCTAAAGAGTGCGCTTGATTCCAAACAGTAGGGGCAAATGTTTACAGACAAATAAGCAGGCAAATTGATCTTCATAAATTCGTATAGCCAATGCATCTTGTGTCAGTTAGTGTCCCCTTCATCATGACAATACTGAATTTCTGTAGTTATGAAATTGTGCAGATAGAATCCCTGATCATTAGTTTCAAAATTCTCATTTGTGCACCATTGCTGCTGAAAAACCAGATGTACCAATTCATTTGAATCTATTCTATCTTCATGTATGATCTTCCTAATTACATTCATATACTTTGTGCTTCTACTTGCACAATTTTGTAACTACAGGAATTCTGCACATACAGCTCTGATGAATTGGGCACTCTTAATTGCCCCAAAATATGTCAGACATACAACTTATGGATGAGTAAAGCACTTGTGATCAATTTGCTGATTATTTATCCATAGAGGTGTGCCCCTCCTTTGTAGAGTCAAGTTCTCACTTAACTGGTTTTCTATCCAGTTTTCTATCCAGTTTTCTTCACCTATTGTAAGATTTATTACCCTTATCTATTCCACAAGTGAGTTACCTATGGACACCTGATGGACTGTGGATTTGTGTCATAGTATGTTTCTGCTCTATTTGAGTTCTTACAACAGCAGCAATGACCTGCGCTGCTAGCATGGAAGTCTCTAAGGTCATATAACTTCTGATACTGGGTAATCATGGTTGATCCAAAAACGTTTTTTGCCCTGCTATGGCCCTCTGTTTCTAATGCAAAATGTTTCCCTTGTAGAGTTGAAGCATGTGCTGGAAATGCAGCAACTAGAAACGAATGAGCTACGGGGGCTGAAAATGCAGCATGATCAGAAAATTAATGACTTGGAGAAGACTCAGCCGCTGCTGTTGCAGGTGAGATATGCCAATAAGTCTCCTCCCAGTCTGTGGCAGAAATGGCCCAGTTTTGTGTATCATGGGATGCGTTTAAAAACATGTTTTAAAACTTAGACTGGGCAACAATGTACAGAGAGGTAGTTTAGCTGTGTGTGCTTACAATAAGAGTGATATAACTCACTGCAGGGTGAAAAGATTTGCTACAACACATGAAATTTATTCAATAGCTAGACTTCCTCTTTCATTGTGTTTATTCAAGGAGGACTCAGGATAAACAGGCCATGAAAATTGTACAAGCTGCTGAGTCTTAGAAAAACTAGGAAAGTAAGTAAGAAAGAAAGAAGAGAGGGGATAAGAGGTTTTTTTCCGCTATAATCCATTGATTTGACTCTTATTGAGGGATCTGTAAATGCACAAATATGTTTCCATTGTGCAAGCATAGTGTTCATATATTTGTTTGTATACTAGTACTATTTGATTTGTTTTTAACTGGTAAAGTGTGATTGCAGGGGAAACTGGAACTGGAGAACCTGCAGAGGATGTTGCAGCGACTAAATGGAGAGGTGGACTGGAAGAAGCAGCTACTGGAAAAAGATCACCAGGAGATCGAGCTTCTCATGACACAGATGCACACTCTGCAGGAGAAGGTGGAAATCCTGAGTGGAGAAAAGGAACAACTGGAGGAGAGCAGAGATGACCTGGAGCGCAAACTGGCTCATACGAAGAAGTAATTGCTAAACTTCTGATTTTATTCCAAATGGTGTGATGACCTCTAAAGGGAGCAGCTTCCCTCTACATTCTGGTCCGTTTACTGCTGGCCACCTTTCTTCTTTAATATTTGACTACTTGACAAACACAACGGTACCCAACTGGAGTTACAGAGAAGTGTAGCTGTAAACAAGAACTGTGACACTTCTTCACACGTGTCAAAGAGCTGAGTGTGTGTGTGTGTGTGTGTGTGTGTGTATATATGTATGTGTATGTATATATATATAATCTATACAGTATCTCACAGAAGTGAGTACACCCCTCACATTTTTGTAAATATTCTATTATATAATTCCATGTGACGACACAGAAGAAATGACACTTTGCTACAATGCAATGTAGTGAGTGTACAGCTTGTATATCAGTGTCCATTTGCTGTCCCCTCAAAATAACTCAACACACAGCCATTAATGTCTAAACCGCTGGAAACAAAAGTGAGTACACCCTATATATATCTCTATATCAGGGACACGGGGATGTAGTTAGGTGAGGCAGAGCCTCACCTGCCATTATGGAAGAAAAAGCTGTCTGACAGCTTTTTCTCTGTTCAGACCGTCTTCTAACTGGTTATACAGCGGGGAAAGCCTCCACTGAGCACCACAGTTACTTAGCCAAGCACTGAGCAGCTGTTCTGCAGCGCTTCACTGAATGCTTCGGCTGCACAGTTCTAAGCAAAATGGCAGAGGATTCAGTGTTAAACTCTGCCATTAGTGCAATTTCTGCTGTTTTACAGGCGGAAACTGTGAGCTATGGCATATTTGATGTGGCTATGAATTAAATGGATGTTTCATTATCTGAGGAAGAGATAGAAACACAAATATATTCATATGGATGCAACAATTAGGTCACCAGCCCACCGTTGCAATAAAAGAGTTTTTTGAACAAGCTGTTCCATGTTATTCAGACAGTTTTTCGTTCACACTAGTCCACCAAAACATTAAATTGCAGGTTTCCACACTGACTTGTGATTTGCTCCTCTGGGGCTACTACTATGCTGAGGTCACACTCAGCGCTCTGCAGCCACATTCACTTCCACTGTGAGTGCTAAGTTAGCAGTGCTGAACGCTGACTTGCAGCAGTGGCGGTTTGCTAACTCGGCACTCACAGGGGCTGAGCAACTGAACCTTCCTCAAATATATACTGTATATGAAATGGAGAGAACTGTCTCATGATGCATGCATCTTATGCACTCTGTACAGCTGCATTACTGGCCCGCTGTTAAAATGTAAATTTATTTCTGATTTTTCTTTTGCACATTGGGATTTGTACATGTCCTTTCCCCTGATCCAGGGCCCTAGCCGACACAGAAGCGAGTGCAAGGACAGCAAGCGGCACACTGGACAAACTGGAATCTGATATAAAAAGTCTACAGAGTGAGCTCAGTCAGCTGAGCAAGCAGAAAGAATCATTTAGACAGGAAACCACAGCTGCTCAACAAACACTGCAAGGTGAGAGCTGAGATGGCATCTGTTATCTCTGACTAACCTTTATCCCGCTCTATACTGCCTAACACCACTGACCTCATCTAGCATCCCTTACTAACCTTTGTCCCCCTCTCTATGCCTCACAATCCTACTATCGCCTTTGATCGCATCTGTAACCCCCACTAACCTTTTGTTTCTCTCCATCCTGCCCAACATAGCTAATAAGACTTCTGACCGCATCTCTAACACCTGACTAATCTTTGTGCCCCTGTTTCACCAGCTACTAATACCTCTGAGTGCATCTGTCACCCAGAATTAACCCCTGCGCCCCCTTTTGTCCCACATAACTAATAACAGCTCTGACTAAATCTGTCAGCTCTTACTATTAAACTTTTAGTTTTCTTTCTTATAACCTACACAAAGTACAGAATGGGCTTCTTTACATCCTTTAGAATCAAACCTCTTTCCCCCACTAAACCGGCTAAATTAGAATCAATCCCAACAGTATAAAGATGTGTGAAAATCACAGGCGGCAAAACACAGTAACTGCTCCTGAAAATGGTGTTCCAAAAGTATATACAGGGGGGCAGCTCCTCACAGTCAAGGGAAACCGAAAATCTGATGAGGACAAAGCAAAAGGAGCGCCTCCATAGTGTGAAATTGATTTAATAAGGATAAAACGCACAGCTGAAAAGGTACTTACAAACCAGCTTGTATAAACGAGCAGAAAGCGATATAATCTTAGGAGACCATCAAGATAAATACACGAAAATGGGGTGAGGGAAAGGAAGTGCTGGTACTAAGCTGAAGCCATCTGCACGCTGGCCCTCCTTCAGTTGACTCGTTTCTGAGGACAAACCTCTTTCATCAGAACCTGACCAAGATTATATTGCTTTCTGCTCATTTATACAAGCTGGTTTGTAAGTACCTTTTCAGCTGTGTGTTTGATCCTTAATAAATCAATGTTACACTATGGAGGTGCTTAAATTAGAATCAGCCATGCAAGGAGTTTTGCTTTGCCTTCTTCTGGACCAAAACTGCTAGAGCTTGTGTGAGATTGAACTTTAGCCCATTGATTTATTTTTTTTCCAGTGTAATTAGAGGAAATCAGTCTGGAAGCAAAATACTAAACCTCTAGTAGAAAACAGTCATGTGCTACATACTAGTGTAAATTGGTCCTGCTTTACTGTCCCAGAGCTATGAACCAGCATGTGAATTCGGAAAACGGCCGCTTCAAGCACACCCTAATCACACAGATGGGTTTCTTTGTGAAAAATTCCCTTAAAAGGACCTCTACTGCGAAAATGTAGTATTCTATAGTAAATATTAGGGATGTAGCAATATATTGGCCACCGAAACATATCGGACGAAAATGGCACTTTTGGCATAATGCCGAAAGTGCCATTTTCTGGCCGATACAGAGGTGCATCCGTGTATTCTCTCCTCCCCGCTGGGCGCTACTCTGTTTCCCAGCAGGGAGGAGAGAAACTGTGACGGCCGAGCGCTGCGGGACGAGAGCGCTGTGAGCGGCCGGTGTTTCTCCTCCCACACCGCTCAGCCTCCTGTCACAGAACGGTGTGGGGGTGGAGACAGCCCGCGCTGTCACAGGAGGCTGAGCTCTCCTCCCTGCACCACTCGCTCAGCCTCCTGTGACAGCATGTGTCAGGAAGGAGAGCTAATGCAAACACTCAGCGATCGCTGAGTGTTTGTAAATAATTGAGAGGACAGAGTATGGTTACTATATCCTCAGTTATGAATGAATGGGAGTGATCTATATAACCTCCTGTTCATTTATGATTCTGGTTATAGTAAACACACTCTGTCTTCATGTTATGAATAAACAGGAACACTCAGAGGATTCCTGGTCATTGATAACAGAGGATGCAGAAAAAGAGATTGAGGACTCTGTGTTCTCAATCTTTTTCTATTTTAAAAGGAAATATCAGGGGTCTGTTTTAGACCCCCAATATTTCCCCAAAGCCCCTACAAGTAAAGTAAAAAATACAAATATTTTTTTTAAAAATGAATAAATAAAAATAAATATACAAAATTAAAAAGTTTATAAAAAGTAAATAAAAATAAAATGTTTAAAAAAAGTTTAAAATAAAAACATTTTTGGTTTCGACCTGACATTGTTTTTAATTCCAGTTTTGAAATTTTGCATTTTGGTGTACCTCTTCTAAATATAAATATAGTATAACTGTAGGTGTATGTATTTAGTATGCGTATTTCCTTCCCTTTATTGGTCAGGCCAAGTCCACCAGCAAAAATTACAGTGGCTGGCCTTGGCACAAACTATAACTGACAGGGGAGCTTTAATCCTACTATCCTCCTATCAGTTTACTTTTGCCGATAGGAGGATATAAAAGGGTGACGCAGATAACCTCATCAGTCCACTGCTTCTTTCTCTGTCCAGTTACAGGCTGGGGGCGAGACAAGACCTGTAGGGGACACAGCAGGGCTGTACTTTGTGACAGAGCTGTATAAATATCAGTACTGTATGGACAGAAATGTAAATCCTTTGGCAGATGAAACCGCTATCGTATATGAATTTAATTTGTATATTAAGCTGTTTGCTCTGAGTTTTAGTAATTAGGCAAAACCAGTGTATTTGCTAATCTCCCTACTGGATAATCAACCAATCTCCACATTTAATACAATAACTAAAGCATGGAAGAGCAAGCATATAAAAATCTGAAAGTTGCATAAGAAAATAAAAGGGAAAACTAAACCCTTCTATCCGCCGAGGATGGTGTACTCTTGGCTTAGTTTTGCGGTTGCTATGGTGCTGCACGTGTGACCAGCTATGACAGCAGCCATAAAAGTTCGGTCGAGAGCTGGCAAATGTGAGTTTTCACCAGAGGCATGCCTTGACTGTAGCATACCCTACACATGTGCAAGTAGGCAGAATGTTAATGATAATACTGCAGAAAATAACATTGGTAATGAATTAAGAAGTTATTAACATTTGTTGAACGTTTCTAACTTGAGCTTTCTTTTGGGAAATCGTTAAACGCAACAATAATAATTCAAATGATGTACTCCGTGAAATTCACCCTATAAACTGTTGTTGCTACTGCTCCACTCCCCTTGACTTCCCTCCCCAATGCCTTTCACTGTCTCTTTTGCGGCGAATCCCTGCTTTCTTTTCTGCCGATACAGCTCTGTGTCCCAGTGGGGAAGAGAGAAAATGTGAGAGCCGGCCGAGCCCTGCGGGAGGAGAGCACTGTGAGGGGCCAGAGTCTCTCCTCCCACACTGCTCAGCCTCCTGTCACAGTCCGGCAGAGTGGTGTGTGGGCGGAGACAGCCAGCACTGTCACAGGAGGCTGAGCTCTCCTCCCTACACCGCTCGTTCAGCCTCCTGTGACAGCGTGTCAGGAAGGAGAGCTAATGCAAACACTCAGTGATCAGCGATCGCTGAGTGTTTGTAGATAATTGAGGACATAGTATATTTACTATATCCTCAATTATGAATGAATGGGAAGTGATCTACATCTCCTCTTCATTCATAATTGTGGTTATAGTAAACATACTACCGTGTGTCCTCGTGTACTGAATGGACAGGAACACTCAGTATAGAAGATTTCTGTTCATTTATAACAGGGGCTGCAGAAAAAGAGATTGAAGACTTTGTGTCCTTAATCTCTTTTTCTATTTTAAAAGGGAAATATCAGGCGTCTGTTTAGATCCCTAATATTTGCCTGAAGCCCCTAAAAGTAAAGTAAAAAATACAAATATTTAATAAATAATGAATTCATAAATATAAAAAAATAAATTAAAATCAAATTTGGAATTTAAAAAAAAAAAAAACATTTTCGGTTTCGGCCTGACAATTTTTTTAAATTTCAGTTTCGTTTCGGTCTTGAAATTTCCATTTCGGTGCACCTCTAGCTTTTACTATTTAATTTAAAACCTTTTTTTTTCCTATAGAAAAAAGCGGGGAGGTGAAGCTGCTGCAGGATGAGCTGACTGCCTTGCGGGATCAGCTGAGGGTGGTGGAGCAGGTATATGATTAATGTTTTCTGTCCATAACCAGGTCTGAATGAAAAGCTATTTGTTGCCCTTATTATCCAGTCAGGTTCTCCTTGTCATGTTTAACTACAGTATGGACCAATAGAAAGGGATCATCTGTTAGGAGCATGTAGTAAGCTCTCATTATATTCTTGTTTTACTGTTGTAACACTATCTATTCTCTTTAGTCTACAAGCAATAATACTGGTACCACTCTGGTGAATCTTGTCCGTCCTTAACTCTGCTGATTGATTCATCTAGCTCCTTTCATCACCCTTTTAGTGCTGCTGCTCTCAATACCTCAAGTTCTCTAAAGACCCCAAAATACATTTCGTTGCTAATCTCCAGATGCCATCTAAAATGCATACTGGACTGCGGACTTCTTGTATCAGATACATTTGTTCTGCACGGTCTTCAAGGGATTATGTCTTTTCAGATCTTTTTCAGGTACTGTTTATGTAGGATGTTACTGACGCCAAGAGCACCCATTTTCCTCAGCGGAAGAAGCTTAAGGAAAAGACTGCTAAGTCTTTTCTTTCTCCTGACAGTTAAACGCTGCCTTTTCAAGGCCCTCCAAGCCAAGTACCCAGTCTGCCTTCTAGATTTAGTGCTCAAAGTTTGCTAAATCTGCAGACAATCATTCCTTGACATGCATGCGAGCCACTTGGACAACTTGCGTCTCTGACATGTGGGGGCAGGAGGTGGTTTCCCAGGGCTGCAAACTAGAGTCCCACTCCCTGCCCCCCTCCACGTCAATGCGTACTGTTGGACAACGTGACCTTTGACTGTTTAAAAGTTGCTTCAGTTCAGGAGGATCCTGAGTCTTCAGAAATCAACGCTGGAAACAAATCATTTGGAGTCTAGTCCTGGACACAACTCAGTCTTTCTTCCACAGGAGAAACTTAAAACTTTTTGGTCTCGGATTCAAGCTTTCTAGTCTAGGAGTCACATGACTTTCTGCTTTTGCTTTTGTGTCCTGGGCTGGATGGCAGCCTCCTGTGAGATGGTTCCATCTGCCCAGCTTCACTCCATATCCCCGGACAGATTGATTTATATGGCACTGAGGACCAGGTTGACACTGGCCTGGTGTTTCAGGAAGTTGGCTGTAGAATCGGGGAATTCCTTCATTCACATATTCTCAAAGATCTCCATGACGGGTGCCAGCCTTTTGGGCTGGGAAGTTCTCTGCACCCAGCCGATACAGGGGACCTGGTCATCGTGCTAGTCTTGTCTCCCGATCAGCATCTTGGATCTTCGGGTGATTTGCTGAACAGTGAGTGAGATTTTATGAGCAGTATTTCAAGTTCCTCCTTGTTACGTCAATAGGCAGGCACACTTCCTCAGCTGCAAGCGTCTGGACCTGGGCAAGTGGTCCCTATATCCGGAGGTGTTCCAGGTCTTGTGTTGCAGGTGGGGAACTCTGAATGTGGACTTTCTAGCATCCAGGTTTCACAGCAAACTAGGCAGGTTTGTCAGCACACCTTGATCTATACTTTTCATCTCCTGAGCTTTGCAAGATATAGAGCATTTTGGTGATCATCATTACTGTGGACTGGATGTGGTACGCCATCCTGTTAAAACTCCTGGCAGACGCTCCGTGGGTTTTTTCAGATCTTTGGGATCATCTGCCAAAAAGACATTTTTGCCATTCTACTTCACGGCTACTGGCTTAAACAGCATGGTAGTCAATGCCTTGGTTTTCATTTTAAAGTTAGGGGCATCTCCAAATGAATGTTTCCTATGGTTCTAACAGCTAGTAAGGCTACTTCTTGTAAGGTTTATCATTGGTCATGGAAGGCATTCTTCATTTGGTGTGAATCTCGAGTGAACCACCCTAGGAGTTTCTCTGTGGGACAGATCCTTTCATTCCTGTAGCTGTGTCTGGACCAGCAATTGGCTCTTAGCACTTTGAGGGCGAGGTTTCTGGGAAGTTTATCTTGTTTCAGAGTCTGTTGGTCTTTAACTCCTTGATTTAAATTCTTGAACTTTTCCCAGTTTGCAAGACCTGGTCTTTTATGTTTCTTAAGTTTTACCAGGAGGGTATTCACCTTTGGTTGTTAGGTCCTTTATGCGGCTCTTTGAGCTGTAGGCAGTCCCCAATGTTTATTTCTTAGGCCTGTTAGCCTTTGTTGCTATGTTGGCCACCCCTCCGTTGGACTGCTTTTGGACATCCCGACAGTCTAAGAATTCCTGTGTCCCTCAATGGACGATAAAGAAAATAGGATTTTTGTACTGCCATAAAAACCTTTTCTTAGAGTACATTGAGGGACAAGGATCCCTCCCCTCATTTTGCATTTCATGCTCTCTATACTACTATCATACAAATCTCAGGCATGATGGTTGTGGGTGGGATTATCCTGTGCTGGTCAATAACTTTTTTTTGTTGCCAGTGTCCATTTCTCCTTTAGGCGGTCCGTATATGCCAACAGTCTGAGAATTCCTGTGTCCCTGAATGGACTCCAAGAAAAGGATTTCACAGTGAATATAAAACTCATATTTTTCTCCTCCTCTCGGGACACTTCCTTACACTCCATCTAGGACTTCTCATGAGCTTGTTCTTTTGTTAGAATTCCCTTCCATGCATCATTTGGCACTTTCCACCCCTGGCAAACATCCAGTGCACCCTCCAAATTCCCCTTTCTCAGACATGGCAAATTATTTTAGATAAGATATTGTATTGAGTCTATGATCCATTACTGCTTCCTCATATAAGACCCCATATATGATGCAGCCGAGCCTACTCATTTCCCCTTCTCCTTCAACAGTTCCCTGCTAGATCTCAGCTTATACAGACAGAGCCCTTTCTTTTATTGTAACTGCTATGTTTTGCTACACAGATGCACATACTAACCTTTGGAATATTTTATGTATTTTAATAGGTGTAATACCCTCCATGGTTATATCCGTTACCTTGTACAGAGACAATGGCATTATATAATTCCGTAATAATGTAAACTTTTTTTATTCTTTCCTTGATTTCAAATAAATTATCTCTAAAATCGGTATCCTATTGTTTCCATTTGAGGCCACACCTTGGGAAAACTTCATATTTGTGTATTACTCCCATTAAGTGCTGTGTGCACTAAAATTGATTCCTTCAGGGACTGAAAGCTTATGTGTTTGTGCTTAGTTTGTCTTAGCATGCTTGGAGAGTAGAATACTTGCAAAGGCTGTATTCTGCAGTCTCTGCATGCATGTACTCCACAAACCATCACGTCTTCTTATGTTTTGAAAGTGCAAAAGAGGCGCAGATGTTCATGTCACATAAAGGACTTCACTTTCTGATTAATGTATTTTCTGAGCAACACTGTGGGGGGAATTTATCAAACCTGGAGCAGACAAAATCTGGAGTAGCTGTGCATGGCAACCAATCAGCTTCTCTCTTCAGTCTGTTCAGTTAAGTTTTGAAAATGAAAGAGAGAAGCTGATTGGTTGTCATGCACAGCTGCCCCAGATTTTGTCTGCTCCAGTTTTGATAAATTCCCTTTTCTGTATTTCTGTAGTTTAGGCATTTTTTGGTTATTATATAGTTGTCTATTGACAAATGCAATTGCCATCATTTTGTTACATTCATATTCTCTTGCAGGATCTGAGGAACACCACAAAACAGCGGGATGACATGTTGTGTGAGCAGTCCACCCTTCAGAATGATATTTCAGAATCCACAAGACAATACAGACTGCTGCAGGATAAGGAGAGCAAGAAGGAACAACACCTCAAACAGATGCTAAGAGCCATCGAGTGCAAAGAGTGTGAGATCAAGCAGCAGGAAACAGTAAGACCAGCAGACAGCCCACTTCATTTTTCCATCCCTGTCTAAAGGAATGACATTTTTTTGGAACCACAGTAATATTTGAAAACCTCTTACCACAGAATGTCTGTTGTTGTTATTATTACTATAATTAGCATAAGTGTGCCTATTCCATCACTGTGTTCAGAGAAGGAAGGAAGGGAGGATGATGGTGAGGGGTACTGGGTGAGAGAGGAGGTACAGGCACAATGGTGAAAGGGGTTGCGCAGCCTTCGGAGGGCATTGAAGACATGATGAGAGGTGGGTCTGTGTAGTTATAAATGTATAGAAATATACTGTATATTTTATGATTATGTGGATTGGGAAACGGAATATTTAGAATGCAATATATAGGAAATATCCAGGCAACCTTGGTTCTTTTCCAGAGAGTGTAGTGTTTATTGGATCCCAGAAACAGATGAATAGAAACAGTCCAACAGAGTATACACCGAAATAATAATAAAAATAAAAGCCGTGTGAATCCCTTTGTGTAGACCTCAGATGACAAAGGCTCCATAAGGATACAGACACTCCATATACCCAACTTATATTTCCAATCGATAAATGTGTTTCTCTAGGCCTCTTTGTCACTGGATCCCCCAGACACTTTTAACCTCTGACTTCCTATACAGTTTACTGCCATTCACTAACATTTAAAGGATTTCTGATTTGCTGCTGTGATGATCCCTTTGATGTTCCTCTATCTAGTTACTAAACATGTTTTTACAAATTAGTCAGGAAGTTTAGCACAATAAAAACCTACTTAGCATAAGATTGAAGTATGTTAAATAACATTAGCCAAAAAAATTTCATCCAACACATAAGCATACATCCTAAATATATCTTGCATACTTCAAACATCGCTTACAACAGACTGCGGGTGCGGTAGTGGTGGTGCAGATAACAAGCAGGAGGGCCCTGCTTGTTACCTGTCTGGCCCCGCCCTCCACTCCTACCACACGCCTGTTACAAAGTATCCGACTGCTGGGTAAGATGGTTCTATGCTGATACAGATATTTTGATACACCACTGTATTGAACATGTTGGCCAGGCTCAATCACCCTGGGACGAGATGCGAGTGCTGGGTTTAATTAGGAGGAATGTCTGTGATGGGGCAGCTTGATGTCTCCAGGCTCTCGGTTGGGCTGTGCGGGGTGTTAGGAGGGCTATGTGGCATCTCACCAGGGGTCTGGAGGTGGTTGGCGGGGATCCACAGACAGGAGGAGGAGGAATTGATGTGTGGCCAGCAAGCGCAGGACTTTACGGCAGCCACTTGTGTTTATAAATTTAAAGCGCCAGTATCGGGGCATTTTTACGAGTACTTGTGAAAATGCCCCGTATCGGCACTGATACTGGTATTGGTGCATCCCTATGTTAAAGTCAAAAAGGATTTAAACCTATTTCAAATGCTGATGAAATCATTTACAATGGATGCTGCTCCTGGCGTTTACAAGTTTTAGTTTCTTGTAGAATCAGCTGGTCCCTTGAGCATTGGTCCTGATATCCTGCTTTAGATTTCCTCCTTTCTTAAGCAGAGTGCTATGCAGTCACCCTTGTGTGTGCTAGTAAGCTGTGTGCGTCTCCACAAACACACAGACACAACAAATCAAGCTACTTCCCTCCACCCTGGCCCCCTCTCCTTTTACTCCATTTACTAGCTTGGAGAATGAACAGTTGCTGGAGTTACTAGAACGGAAGTTCAGGGAAGCTGAGCTGAGAGACTTTGAAGCAGCTGTTCAGAAACATGATGATTGTAAGTGTTTGGGCAGAAAGGTAAAGCAATGCTTTGCTGGGCAATGCATATTTGTTTGATCTGGATTCATTATTGATAAAAAGTTTGAGCGTTTAATACTACTTTAAGGATTGGTGAGTTACAGTTTATTACATTTTTGTTTTTTTAGCTTTAGATAGACTGCAAATAATATTCATTCTTAATTATTGCAACAATTCCTGACTGAACATTGGTGATTTAAGCGATCTAACTGTCCAGCCAGAGCTGCTGGTCTATAGCCCAGATAAAGTCTAAAAATACAGTCATTTATTTAACTGTCCATCTGAACCCACTGAACTAAACGCATAGTAAAATTACATCCATTTATCCAACTGTCCCTCAAGAGCTGCTGGTTTACAGCCTATCTTTATCATAAACACAGATCAATGTATCCAACTGTCCATCTAGAGCAGCTGGTTTCATAGCACAGGTATAACGTAAATGTAAAGCCATTTATCCAACTGTTTATGTTGAACCACTGGTGTGTAGCGGAGATACAGCTTAAATATAGAGCTTGTTAGCATTCATCAGTGCGAGATCTCTATACCTAGACTTCCATGGAGAAGAGCTCCAGTGCCAAAAGGAACCAAAAAGCCTTATTTAAGATACTGAAATACAACATTACCGTAGAGCAGAAGGTATTTACACATCGTCTCCTCCGCAAATCTAAAAAATTAGCTTTTTCTTAAAGATGTTTGTCACACGGCACCTGAAATTATCTACAGCAAATTGTCTTTTCTTCCAGCATTTAAAACAAATTATGAAGGATATTGAGCACCAAGAGGAAAAGCTCAGGGCTTCGGCAGCTAGGCTGGAAGACCAGAGGCATACTTATGAGCAGGAGATATTAAACCAACAGAATGCTCTAGATAGAATAAATGCCAAAGTCCTTGCACTAGAGGAGCACACTCGAAAGATGCAGGAAGAGAAGAGATGGTGTGGAGATCTAGAAGAGTCTTTGGCCACTGCACGTAAGTTTCCCAGCGTAGTGTAATGACATCACCAGTATCTCACCCCTTTGGCTAAACCCAAGTTCATCCCTAGTCCGTAGTAAGGACAGTGTGTGGGCTAATCTAGGCACTCTCTGAAAACCGATAATGAGACAACTCTTTGTATTTCCAGGCCATCTCCTGTCGGAGCACGACGAGCAGTTACGAGATAAAACCAATGAGATTTTGTCACTGCAGAAAGAGGCCGAGATTTACAGGAAGGAATTGAGCAGCTTGAGAAAACAGCTGTTGTCTGAGAAGAAGAATGATGAGAATAGAATATTGATGTTGAAAGAAGCCATTACAAACCAGCGCTTGCAGTTCGAGCAGTCGGCTGAGGTATTGTATTCTTTTTGGTAGTATGGATCTATCATATTCTGACTGTTATAACATTTATGAATATATATAGTTAAAATGTTCTCATATCTGTATGGCATTTTAATGTAACTCGCTGTGCACCCTATCCTGTGCTAGCTGACAATTGACACTTGGAGGTATTCTTCTTCTATGGGTTACTGTACAGGAAGTCATCACTGTTGTACTCCCCAGCTTATCCAACTTCATTTAACCATCTTCAATTCTAAACATATATTATTTGTTAATCCGTGGGCTCTGTTGAGTTGTCAGTATCTTCTGCTCCAAAGAACCATTCTGCCATCCTACTTTACAGTTGCTCTATTTAACAGCATGGCTGCTGAAGCACTGTAGGGGGAATTTATCAAAGCAAATGCGACAGTTTTAGCCTCTTACATCATTTCTTTTTCATGTGCAAATCTGTCTTTTAACATGTGCCCCTGTTTTCAGCTGAGCTTGCACTACTTTTCCAACTGCACGTTTTTTTGCACCTGTTTTCATCTGCACTTGTTCTGGGGCTGTATGATACTGGACCATCACCTAAGAAAACAATCACAACTTAAGTCCCCACTTCTTCAAGAAGCAACAGTTAAGCTTTTTGCCTGAAGTTAAAAGTCGTCTTTCCTGGAGTCTGTTAAACCTCATTTATCAACAACATTACACTAGCATCATAAATGTGGAGGAAATATATTCCGTGCAAGTTCAAACACTCGCAATTGCTATGATAAATTCCCCCCAATGTATTTTGCTTTTGGGCGTTGCATCCTTCAGGCAGCTCCTTGAGCTTCAGGCACTCGCCAGTTTATCTGATATTTTTTTTCCTTGGGTTTGCTGGCCTTTCTTTTCAAGAAAAAAAATGGATTTTTGTACTCACCGCAAAATCCTTTTTTTTGAAGTTCACTTAACCCCTTCCCGTCCGCCGATCGGCCAGACGGGAGTCTTCTGGATGCGGGTGGGCGTCGTGCCTGCTCGCGCGTGCCCCCTAGTGCGCACAAGCGGGAAAGCGCCTGGATTTTAAACGGCCTGTGAAGACGCCCGATCGCTTGTATGATGGAAGTGAAGGTGCGCCCCCCCCCCTTCCTTACCTCTGGTCGCTGTCCCCGCCACGATCTCGGTCGTCCATCCATCCCGGGCGATGTGGCTCTGTGTACTGAGAACGGAGGGAGTTCAGTACCCGATCTCCCTCCGCTCTCCTCCCGGTCTGTGAATGCAGGAACTGATGTATATTACATCACTTCCGCATTCCTCTGTCACTCTCCGGTACAGAAACTGTACCGGAGAGAAGCTGATGAAGCAGATTTGTGCTTATCAGCTTCTCTGGGGGTCCCTAGGTGACATTAGGGGTCTTGGAGACCCCTGATGTCTCCATAAAGGGGACCTGTAACTGTAATTTGTTATTACATAGGGTACTTATTTTCACACTATGTGATAACATTAAAGTTAAGTGTAATAAAAAGTTTTTTAAAAATTTCTCACAAAATAAATATATATATACCAGTGTCAATATCTCATGTAGGCTGCAGTATAACCCAACAGTCTATGAATTTCTCTGTCCCTTATTGGACTCCAGGGAAATGATTTTGCAATCCTATTTGATCAGTGATGATCATTGTATAAGTCTATTATTATTGTAAAATGTACATGAGCCAATCATTTATGCCATTCAACCGGTCTTAAAAAACCTGCCATGAACGAATTTGTGAAGTAGGCTGCCAATGCTAACCTCTGCCTGAAAATACAAGCTGCCTGGCTTCAATACTTCACTCACCTGCACCAGGTATATAGATGAGGACTTCAAACTTGGATGCGTTTTGCTTATTGCAGGTTAGAGACTCACAAATACACAAGCCAGAGACAGACGCACAACTAGCATTGTATCTAGAAGCCCAGCACCGGCAGCCAGCATATATCTCGACACAGGTGCACTTTTAGAACAGTTTGGCCAAGTTGTTTTCCAGCAAATAATATTTCTAGAGTTCTTTATAACCCTATTCCTGTTATTATTGTAGGAACAGAAACTGGAATCCAGCAGTCTGAAGAAACAGCTTCTGGCTGCAGAACAAGCTGCTTATGACAACCATGAAAGAGCCAAACGTCTACTCAAAGAACTGAAACAGTTACAGGCAGAGCATGCCATACTTCGGAAACAGGTAGAGCAATAACTGTTCTGATATTCTGATAATTATACTATTTCTAAAAAAGTATCTACAGAAGGAAGCCTGTGTTGCCCAGGGCAACCTAATTCAGAATGCTAGCTTTCCATCACAAGGTTTTACAATAAAAGTAGGCATTTCCTAAAGAAGATATTGTATCTGCAGGGCAGTATGACAGCAGGGGTTAAAATCTCTCCTTTTGTAACTGGGCTTTCCTATTTACTCAGTAGGATTGCACGCTAGAATTCTATTTTTACTTTTTTTTTGGATTTGGAACTGTTCGCTGCTGAGGTGGCTCCATCACTATCTTCACCTTTCTGCACATTTTACAAAACGCCCCCATGTTTTTCATCATTCTCAGCACATTGCAAAGGGCTATTCAGATATTAAAACAGCTGCCTTTTAGCTACAGCCCTCGGCATGGCCTGTCTGCAAAAACCTCGAGGTGGTTGACTACCCCATGCTAAACAGCAGGATGGGCCAGGACTTTGACGGTGCTGAGCTCAGCCGTTGCTGCTCCTGCTGGAGAGTGCACTGTGCTTGAAGACTGAAACTCACTCCTCACTAACATATCTCATGAGTTTCTTTTTCTCTTTGCTGTTAAAGGTAGAACCCACAATTTTCTCTAACACGCGATCCAATCGTAACACATGCCAGTGTCTCTAGGATCTCTTAATTCCCTTCTATTGTAAACTTAAGGAGTAATACACCTACATCTGGCATCCTGGTTGCCTTTTTTGTCTCTTAGTGATTCACTCCATTCTACTGCACAGGCTTTCTCAAATGGATTTGAGACTATCCCTTTTCTCTTCATTCTTTTAGCCAAATCTTTTGATTCTTCAATTCTGTATCAATTTCTTAGTAGATGCAAAATTGTCCAGTTGGTACTGCATCCCTTTGACTTGATGGCTTTCACCGGTGAGGGAATTACCCACTGTAGGCTTTGTAGACATTCTAGTTAGCAATCTACCTTCCCCTCTACCAGTTTCTAGAAACCGTATACATTCCCTGTTCCAATTATTTGTCATTGGTGTTTAAATCCTTCACACATTTTTCAACACAGAATCGTGCCGAGACTGTACACTAAGCCACACATGCTAAAAAAAAAAGTGCAGAAAGTCAGGTAGAAGCATTTATTAAGAGAATGACCTAAAAATCCTGTCAGCACTTAGAAAGCATCTGTGGTATTTTTTTGCTGTCCCTAAACAATCAATTAAAAATGTTATTCACCCTTTAGCTGAAGAGTCAGGAGGAGCTGGACAAGAGGCAGCAAGAAGTGAATGAGGCTGTGAAAGAGTTAAAAGCTCAGGTGAAGCGGGAAATTCAAAGTACTCTGCAGGACCTACAGTGCTCTGCGAAAGATGACCTCGAGGAGGATGCAGAGGCCATATTGGAACACAATCAAAGTGTCCGCTCTGAGCTGGAGAGTCTGAAGGAGAATTTCCCTTTCACTGCAAACTCTACATCAGAACCGCCACTGGCAGGCAAACTTGGGAGCAGCCAGAGTCAGTTAACGGTGAGTCAGTTGAAACCTGTTCTGTTACACAAATATCAACCGAGCAGACACTTCGCCCTCCAACCCCCTCGCCTTACTATTGAGTGTAAGGTGCCTTGTGAGGAAGCTTGGATCCATATTTCAGTACCATTTGCTGATGGCCTGAGCCTGGTCTGCTGTGTTGGGGTTTTCTTTCCACGTTTGTCTTCTTTCCTTGTCAATCCACAAGATTCTTATGGCTCTTCCCAGCTGTTACACCCTTGGCTGGAACTGTTTTTAAGGTGTCCAATTTACGTAGTTGCCATATCCTTGACCTTCTATTTTTCCACTCACACATTTTTTGACTAAAAAATAAATGCCACCTTAAAGAGTCACCTTCTTATTTTATTATTATTATTTTGCATCTTCCAACCCTTCATTTTAAACTTTTATGACAGAAACAAAGTAGAACAAAGTGATGTGACATAAAAGCTTAATAATTTCCCTGATTTTTATACCCATCACCAAGCATCTATAGCAGCACAAATGTTTTGCTTGTGATGCTTTGTTGATGCGTAATGGATTCATTCTACTGTGTGCATGTTCTGTATGTTGTAACAATTCTTCTCGAGCAATCAATATCATCAGAGCTTATGTCAGATAAATACCATGTACAGCTCTTTGCTCCTTACTGGCAGTTCATTAGCTCAGAGCTGTAAATCTCTTACCAGTCCCTCGGTGAGCTCTTTGGTGTGCAACCTGCATGGCATAGTAAGATGTCAGTGCCAGGGGGAACTCAATGTTCTCTTCCCAGTGCAAGTAAAGGCATTTTCTGAACATATATCTAAATATTATAATCACCTATGGAGATGACGGTAAAGATTGTTGTCTTTCCAACAGGAGGAACATTGGCGTGGGGAGGCACTAAGGGAAAAGCTCAGACAACAGGAAGATCGGCTGAAGGTGAGCATATTTTATAACACACAATCTTCCTATTCATTAAAGTGCCGTAGCCCACAGCAACTCATCAGAAATCAAGACCTAGCTGACTGCAGTAATCTAATCTCTGATTAGTCCAAGCTCTGCTGGACATTATCACGGATGTGAAATTTATAGACAAATTGGACATGAACCCTAATTCTCAGCATGGCTTTACAGATGCTTTGATACCTGTGGGGTCATAGGCAACCTATGCATTTGTCTATATGTTACCTGTGCCTTCATTTTACATTCTGTGTACATTCCCAGGCCCAGCTCCACCAGCAGATGTGTAAGCAGGCAGATGTGCTGAGCAGAGGCCGACAGCAGACGGAGGGATCTCTGTTCAGTCTGAGGAGACAGGTCAATGCTCTAGATGAACTGGTCAGTAATATATCAGCGGATTCTTCGTTCCATTCCCAGAATTCCTCTAGTGCAACACCGTTTCTGAGTGAAGAGACGCGCAGCCTGGTAAGTTTAGCAAGAGTTTAATCTTTGTCTATGATGTACAACTTGGACATAAAAGTAACATTAGAGGAAAGTAACCTATCAGATCCATCCCACGCTGCAGTTTAGGGGTGACAGATACTTTCCTGCAGTCTCTGATCTGAGTGAAGTGTCCATAGCAGACAGTTGCAGCCTTCTAATACTTCAGGAGTTTGAAATACTGATCTGTATAATTGTTCCAGGTCATTGAAATCAGAGGTTCAGCATTACAACCAGGAAGCTGACATCAGCCTTTCCAAAATTAGAAGTTGGCACTAGCAGCCTCTCTGGGAAAGTTATCTTTAAGTGCATCTTCCAGGTTTTGTAAATCAGTGTCATGGAGTCTGTAAACATAATTTGGTGACATTTGTGCTCAGATTTGCCTTGCATGCTCTCTTGGACCCTGCAAGGAGTGCTATTGTTTTCACTTTCCATACTGATGAGCCCTGCTGGTGGTTCATGTTTGACCCCATGTGCAGAAGGCCAGTTTGATCCATTGTGTCATGCTGACAATCCCAGCACACAGCCTAAGCTCGGTGTTCATCCTCTCTTCTGATATTCACGGTTTGTCACAATTTCTTATATTGCAGAACTTTAGAGCCAGCACCAGCCCCATCCCTGTGACTAGGTTGGCAGGAACACAGTCACTGTTCAGTACCGGATACTTGGCAACAGCCTGTCATTTAGATAAATAGGTAAGTCACCCTTTGCCATTTGTATAAATAGCAGATCGTCATAAGCACACCGTTGGGAAACAGGGACTTTTTTTTCCCACACAAAATCATAATACGACATTTTGGGGCTGTTGCCTTGAGGAAGGGTTCACTTGTTTCTCTGAAGCATTGCATTATGATTTTGTGACAGTAAAAGTCTGTTTGCTAATGTCGGTCTGCTGGTGTTGCTCAGCTACTTTAACAATCTACTTGATAATTATGCCATCCATTGAAGTGTTACTACAGCACCTATGGAATCGAGCTTGAGATGCTGTAAGGAGTGCACTGGGTCACATGATTCACATTTCACCCTGTGTCGTATCGCTTTAAATGGCCATCACACACTAGGGGCTGTTTATGTACACCGAATTATCACCCACATTTTTCATAGAGAAAAGATGAAACCTTTGGTTACTATGGGCAACAACTTTTCTTTTTTTCCCCACTTTCTTTTCTCACTATTTACTAACTGGCCAGAATGACTGCTGGTGCCACAGCCTGGATTTCAAGTAATGTGGCACAAAGGTAGGCACCTGTGGCATTTGGCTTGAATAGAAATATCCATTCTTTCACCCATGTCTGGCATACTTGTGCCAGGGCAGTGACCCAGTTTCAGTGTCTCAGGACTAGTATATGATACATAAATCAGAAGGGTTGGAAGGCCGCTTTCATCACAGCCTAATAACACAAGTGCTTTTTGTAAAGATTCCCTTTCAGCAATAAAGCATATGTAAACCCAAGACTGATCATTTATTGCAACACGCTAGTCCTTAGCTGTGCTGGCTGAATTCGTTCTCACCTAGTGATTGTGCCAGAAACACACTTCCTGTCTTGGGGTGGCTATGCCTACTCCACTGTATCTATGGAGGGAGCAATGGTTACCACCCCAGACTGCTCCTGTAAAAACATGTCTTTCTCTTTTCACCTCCTCTACATAAGGGACAAGGAATTTAGTTTACAGAAGATAGCGTGGTTTGTGATTTTTAGTTATAGTCACAGGAAGTTACAAGCACACTGCATTTCTGGCAGGATCAGCAGGTATTTTCTGTATTTGCTAATAGTGGTGGTTAGTATGAAAGAAGAAAGCTAGTGCAGCCATCACATCTAGGAGTTGGTAAGCTTTCATTTTTATATTTTTGTTGCTCAGTTCAGATATCCTTTAGCAATGGCACTCTTCAAGGTTTTCTTTAAAGTCTCATTGTGACCCACTGGCTTTATTGCTCTCAAATCACTGATCTCAAACACGTCTGCAGATAAGGACCTTAGTCTGACTTCCTTGGTCAGTGATTGGAGGAGGCGGCTAGGAATGGGAATCTCACTGCAGGTTTTCCTTTACTACAGATTTCTGTTTTGTTTTTTTTTGTATAGTCTCTCTAGCACCAGGAAGTGGTCAGAAATATCATACACGCAGGTTGTCTATATCTAGGTTTTCTCAGATTGTTTGTATTTCAGGAGAGTGCTGTGACGCTCTACAGACACTGGACACCAAGGCAGCCAATCGCTTAGCTTGCTGCCTCCTCCACCATCGGATATCCAGCCTGATCAAATGACTGATTGTAGCAGCTACTTCCAGGTCACGACCTTATTGTATCTGGAACCTCATTCCATATGCACTAATCTGTATATAAGAATTTAGTTTGTATGTATGTTTTTATTTTCACAAATGAATATTTTTCTACATCGAGACTGAATGTACAGATTGTTTGTTTTATATCTTTCTGCAAATAAAACATTGTACAGTTTGCCATGTTATGTTGGAATAATGTATCTCATTCTCTATAAACATCTAAAAGGCAGTAAATTCCTCTGCTGGCCACCATTTACACTCTGATCTTTGGACCAGCCGTATGAAAGGGGCCTAATCAGGTGCACTTGTCAGTTTTTCAGGTGGACCCGATCGGATGCCCAATGCAAGTCTATGAGCAGCTGTGTGTAAATGGACGTTCGTTTACGCCTGATTACCCCCCGACTCCAGCTGGGTCCAGAGAAACAGACCGATCAGAGATCTGTTTCACTGGACCGGATAATGCCGCATCATGTCTCCCACATGCCTTTTGGCAAACAGCAAGCATGTTTGCCTATTTTTTTTGTAAGCAATGTCTTTTTTTTTTCTGGCCACTGTTCCATGAAGGCCAGCTCTGTGGAGTGTACAGCTTAGAGTGGTCCTATGGACAGAAGCTCCAATTTCTGCTGTGGGGCTTTGCAGCTGCCTTACCTTTGTTGCCTCTCTGAGTAATGCCCTCCTTGCCTGGTCTGAGTTGTGGTGGGCAGCCCTGTCTTGCCAAGTTTGTTGAGGTGCCATATTCTTTCCATTATTTTAATCATGGATTTAATGGTGCTCCGTGGGATGTTCAAAGTTTCAGATCCCTAATTGTGATATGTATAATGTGTGTATATGTGCACCTCTTTTCTGTTTGTTTGGGTTTTGTTTTTTTAAAACATTTTCTTGATTTCACTTCACCATTTTGTGTATACACTTTACATGTAATCCAAATAAAAATCCATTTTAATTCAAGGTGGTAATGCAACAAAATAGGAAAAATGCCAAGGAGGGTGAATACTGAAACCCAGTTGGTCTGGTTGTTTAGGCAGATCTGCCTTCTCTGATAGAGCTTGGCTTCATCTGATATCCGATTTGGGCATTGGATCTTTAAGAGTCTATTAAGTGACAAAGTAATTCACCTTCTAGGTCTACCGCTAAGAAAAGGGACTTTTCTTAGCCTCTGTCAAAGGGCACATCTGAACTTTTGGCTTTTTTGTTTTTGCAAGTACTCTTGCCACCAGTGGCATCTTGATGAGGGCATCCAGGGCAGCCCCAAACAAGATCTGCCCCTTTTAAATGTCACGTGGAGAAAGTGCATTTACCCAAGAATCCTCCTTCTGTTCCCTGAGACTAAAAAGGAAACAACCTGTCCATTTTGTAACTTAAAGCTGGAGGCATGCGTTCCAAACGTTGGGCAGAGCAAGGTCACAGCTAAGACCACTTGTGTTGCAGGACCTGCCAGGGAGAAAAGGACCCTTTCTGGAGCTCCTAATTGTTTAGTGGCTGTAGATTCTCAGATTTAACTGCAAAAGTAGAATACACATCTATCTGTTTTTTGCCTATTCACATCGCATACCTAAAGGAGACATTTTTAAACAATGCCATACCTTTTAAATGTTTCTGTGCAGTAGGCTTTGGACTACAAGCTTCTCTGTACAATGACAAAGTGACAGGAAACTCAGACTTTCTATGGGGACAGCCAAAGGACACGCTGAGCTTCTTATTAAACAAACAAACAATGCTTATAAACCTTTAACTTTCTTAGGAAAGACTGTTCGAATGTAGTTTACAACTGATGATCTGGCAGCACAGTACAGACCGAGTTGATTACGATAAACACCTCAGTCCCCTTACATTCCAGTGAAACACCTCAGTCCCCTTACATTCCAGTGAAACACCTCAGTCCCCTTACATTCCAGTGAAACACCTCAGTCCCCTTACATTCCAGTGAAACACCTCAGTCCCCTTACATTCCAGTGAAACACCTCAGTCCCCTTACATTCCAGTGAAACACCTCAGTCCCCTTACATTCCAGTGAAACACCTCAGTCCCCTTACATTCCAGTGAAACACCTCAGTCCCCTTACATTCCAGTGAAACACCTCAGTCCCCTTACATTCCAGTGAAACACCTCAGTCCCCTTACATTCCAGTGAAACACCTCAGTCCCCTTACATTCCAGTGAAACACCTCAGTCCCCTTACATTCCAGTGAAACACCTCAGTCCCCTTACATTCCAGTGAAACACCTCAGTCCCCTTACATTCCAGTGAAACACCTCAGTCCCCTTACATTCCAGTGAAACACCTCAGTCCCCTTACATTCCAGTGAAACACCTCAGTCCCCTTACATTCCAGTGAAACACCTCAGTCCCCTTACATTCCAGTGAAACACCTCAGTCCCCTTACATTCCAGTGAAACACCTCAGTCCCCTTACATTCCAGTGAAACACCTCAGTCCCCTTACATTCCAGTGAAACACCTCAGTCCCCTTACATTCCAGTGAAACACCTCAGTCCCCTTACATTCCAGTGAAACACCTCAGTCCCCTTACATTCCAGTGAAACACCTCAGTCCCCTTACATTCCAGTGAAACACCTCAGTCCCCTTACATTCCAGTGAAACACCTCAGTCCCCTTACATTCCAGTGAAACACCTCAGTCCCCTTACATTCCAGTGAAACACCTCAGTCTCCTTACATTCCAGCGAAACAGGACATGGTTACATCCTTGACTATCCCTGCAATGTTCAGGCCAGTGGGGTCCAGGTGACAAAGTAGCAGCAATTTACATTAAAGAAAAAAAAGGGACTTCTCAGCAGAGCTGAAGACATCCATCCTCCTAGGACATGAAACAAAAACCAGAGCCATGCTTAGAGTAGGAGGGGTTCTCTTGGGCTGACCACCTTTTTTTTTTTGGTAGACAATGTCCTGTCCTCCTGTAGGCAGCAGTATAAGAACAAGATTGTCTTCCTGTGTCACTCCTATATTCATGTAGTAGGAAACCACCTTACTGAATAGTGGTAAACCTGCGAAGCAGGTGGGTGCTCATAGTGACCACGGACGGCCCCGTGCACAATGCAGATATAGTAAAGAAAGATTGTCACCAGCACACCAAAAGGATTTGAAGCAAAGGTCCTTTTAAAAATTGCTTTAAATCCTTTGTGTGCTGGTGACAATCTTTACTAAAACTCCTATATTCACGTGCACGCACGGGTCAAAATTACAAATACTTCCACAGGTAAAAAATTATATACATGTGAATTTTTCATTTGCTAGGAGCTCTTCTTTATTCTAGTTGCTATGAGCAACAGCACAGATTTCCTCTAAATCCATAAGAATGGACCTTCTTAACCAGGCATTGAAGAGAATTTGGTGAATATGGTAGTAATGAAATGGATCACCAGCACACCAAAGTAAAATCTTCAACAAGTGGTAATTTTATTGATGTACACACGTCGTCGCAAAGCAACGTTTTGTGGCCACTCAAGGTCCCCGAAATGTTGCTACAGTGTGCTGGTGATATATTTTACTACTGGGATTTGAAGTGGCGCCGTCCACTATTACTGCAGCACCCACCTCAAAAAGGGGCATACCAGCAAGGAATGTGGTGGGGATCTCTGGAACTAATATGGTAGTAAGCCAGCTGTCATTTTGCAAGGCTGATCAAACAACGAAAACAACTGGTTAATTTGGCGCAATAATGATAACTCAGCAACCCCTCAGATTTTATCTTCCATCTATGTGGCACTAGACAAATGACTGCAAGAAAATGAAATAAAGCCATGTGTAAATTATCTAGATACAGGTACTTTATTTACAAATATTTAGATTAATAGCATTTTGTTACATCGAGGGAAAAGTACAGCAGTCCAGGTTGTTCCTTTAGTCACAGAAACGAGCGGATGACCTACTGTAACCGAAGGAGACGGGGGGGGGAGGAGAAGGGGCGCGCGTTCTGTGTCAACATTCCCAGTGAGTAATTTGTGGTCCCTGCACAGTGATGGCAAACCCGCCAACTAAAGGTGAACGCCTCAAGAGAAAGGCAGAAGGAAGAAAACAAAAATTTGTCAATTTTAAGTTTCAGATTATTCTAGGGAATAAAGGACATGACATCATTCCGGTTTTTGCCACTCCGCTTGCCTCTAGTGAGGAATCATGCCTGTAGATAAGCATGCTCACCTCTGTGCGCATGAAGACGTGATGGCGGCTGTCTTTACACTATGATGGATCTATTATACATGGCAAATGGTCAGAACATTGACAAGCTATTGTATAAGGTGCTGACCGCTGATTATGTCCCACGTCAGAAATAAAATACATTTTTTTTTTACGTTTTTAAAAAACCATCCCACTGTAGTGTTTAAAAATGCACAAAAAAAGTTAATTCTAAAAAGCAGCAGAACCGTAATGTAGACTCCAAAAATGTTAAAAGAAAATAAAGCATAATAATATGTGCAATAGTTAAACCAGCCTTCTCATTAAATCTCTATACATCGTAAGGCAGGCAATACACAGCTGTTATACGCAAAGATCGACTGGGAGAGAAAAAAAAAAGTCAGCACACTGCTCATTCCACAATGGGATTTTCTAAAACCGCTTTTTATAAGCCACAGTGCAAAAAAAAAGGTTCAAAAAAGAGGGCGGAGCCAAGCATTCTCTACAATTTACATCTACTGCACTACGCAGGGAGGAAGGGAGTGATGTGGTCACGTACTGTACAAACTGATATTTCCTGGCACACTAATACCAGGATTCATTAAGGTTTTGTACACAGAATGTATCTCAATGTTCCTTTTTTTTGTCTTTTATTATTATTCTTTTTTTTTATTTCTCTATATTTACGCGTTAAATGTGAGGAGTAAAATTTAGAAAAAAACACGAGGGGAAGCTTATGGGATACGACAGAGGAAAACAAACACCAGATTAATTTGCTTGTAAAATTAAGACGGAATTCAGTGTAGAAACCCTCTTTCTTCCAGATGGGCAAAAAGAACAGTTGAAACAAAAGACGGGTAGAGAGTCCCCCTTATTGGACATTCACAGCAAATGAGACTATTCTAGAAAAATGGAAACTAAGACAGACCTGGATGAATCCAGCTCCAGCGCTTCTACAGAAACTCTGGATTGCCAACATCACAAAGACGATTAAGGAGAGAAATAAAAAGTTCTATATTTATACCATGCAGGAAAGATTGGTTTGTGTGTGTTTATTACTTGACTTGCCTTTGATAACCTGGATACATCTAGTTATGTAGCAGTTTAGTATTGTGTTAAACTGTCGCCTCAGCGGAGTCCCCCCACCTTTTCATGAAACCAGTACAATGTATGGGGCAGCAAAAAAAAAAAAGAAAAAATACTGCTCGAGACAGACGAGGAGGGAAGGGCAGAAAGACGGCGGCCGTCACGGACAGGTCACTAGCAGCCACAACCTTCTCTCTGCGGTTGGGGTTCGCTGGTTAGGCGACCTCCTTGAGGTGCTGATGGTTTATGCTGTACGCCAGACTCTGCGGCATTCAGGTCTAGGCTTCCATCTTGGATGTTTTGGTAAATTTTCTTGGCGGCTTCCAGAAAGGCATCTTCCACGTTCTCTCCTCTGCAGAAGGAAAAAAAAAATGCCATCAGTGGTAGAAACTACTGAGCAGCATCATATACAATCCAATCACATATCTGTCCTGTACTAAAGTGACTATTCACGTGGCTCTATGGTGTTCTATAAACACAGATAAGTAGGGATGCACCGAGGCCGAGTACTCGTCCAAATGCTCCCGATACTGGAACTTCCGGTATAAGGAAGCCAGGTGGCAAGTCATTACACGCTGCCTGGCTTCCTTAATGGGACTTCCGGTATCGGTGAGTACCAAAAAAATATCGCTACTCTTAACCGAAAAACAGGTATTGGTGCATCCCAACAGACAGGTTACAGAAGCAATACTGCTGGTGCAGAAAAACATTTCATGGACACACCCACTAAGGCCAGCGACCTATTAAAAGGCTAAAATTAGTACTTTTGTTTTCTTATTAGCTGGGTCAGATTGAACTATTATGCTTTTGGACAAATTATTTTGCTCATTATCAATGAATCTCCATATTGAGGACAACAAGCCTATGAAATCTCTACTGCAGACACATGATGCAGTTTAGAGTCACGGTAAAAATGCATTGCGTTCCAGAAAATGGTGTGAACCTGCCGTAAGGGTTGTGCAGCAGTAAAGGGAGCACCAAACACACAATTTCTACAATTCCTTGATAGCCCGCAAGCTAGAATCCTTGCATGAACACTTTTCAGACACATGACATTGCCACCACCTGCATTACACACACGATAGATTCCACATGCTGACACTAATATACATGCAATTATCAGTGAAGCAATTTCATGCAGATTAAAAGCAAGCTTACAACTCAGCATACAGACACTGCTAACATAATGCAGCAATCTCTCTAGGAGTGTGAATTCTTAGCCTATAGGATTTATATAGCGCCAACAGTTTGCGCAGCGCTTTACAATATAGAAGCCTAGTGCACAATAGCCATTTAATAACTAAGCGGGAACATAAAAAATATGTACACAAAACTTTGGCCAATCGCTATGAAAATAAAAAAGGGGGAAAAAGACAAAACCGTTACCGTTTGGCAGTTCTGTGTTATCCTGTTGGTGGGAGAACACCAATATCCCCCTAACGCTGTGTCACACCACAAGAATGCTGCAAGCAGGCCCCATATAACCATTTTGTTGGTACCTAGAGGGTTCTGTGCAACTGAAACATACAATTTTGTATCTGCACGCAGCTCATAATACATACTATCAGAAGGGATAAGTTTCATCTGCCTACAACTAATATTTAGATCCTATTAGAGATAAAACATAATCCCCTTGATTTAAAGAAATGAGTGTTGCAGCAGACAGTCTGGTGCCTTCCATATGGGATGACCTCAGCACCACAGCCATATAACAGCTGCAGCAGCATTCTGTTTACATTGGCTTCTACAGTGTGCACCTATTGAGCGAGCTGCAGAGGCATTGGAAGTGCAGGAGCTGGACCTTTCAGCTCCTGGCCTAAGCGCTGGACCGCAGCTGTCGTAGATAGCCAATGGTTTCACCATTCATGCTGGTGGGGGCCCACATAGGTCGAAGAGTCACGTGGGGAAATGGTAGCTGCTCTGTTCTACTGCTAAAAATGTGTGCAGGGAAAAAATGACATTTCCCCCTTTTGTCACTTACGTTTTTGCGCTCGCTTCCAGGAACAGGAGACCTACAGAAGACAAATAAGACCGACATATTAGTAAATCTGTAATGCCAAAATGAGTATCTAAAAAAGACAGATGAAGCATGCATCACATACCGTTCTCCTCAGCAAACTGCTTGGCCTCCTCATATG
Source organism: Nanorana parkeri (assembly GCF_000935625.1). Classification (NCBI taxonomy): domain Eukaryota; kingdom Metazoa; phylum Chordata; class Amphibia; order Anura; family Dicroglossidae; genus Nanorana; species Nanorana parkeri. The sequence goes on from NW_017307038.1 coordinate 274,918, forward strand.
TGACATCACGCTGGGCCTCCAGGTCTGCCTTATTGCCTATTAGAATGATTACCTTTATAGTGGAAGACACAAAGCATTACTGAAGGAACTGATATCAGGACACCTAACTTCTAATCCATTGGGAGATCCGGCCTAAAATCAGACCTGACATCCAACACCACTGTGAGACCCTATCTAGACCCAGGCTAACATCCAGCTCCACTGAGAGATTAAGGTCTAAACCCCACCTGACATCAGTGACCTGGCTTGACAAAGAACTCCACCTAGAGACCTGTGATCAACAACCAAATCCTGCCAACATCCTGGCAAAAATTGGAGAACCACCAACTAGCTGAAATCTAAATTTACGGACCATTTTGTAATTTTACATAGCAAAGAAATATTTTCATTTGATGGGGAGCCGACAGGCCAGGATATAATTTTATGAAGTCTCCTGCTATAGATAACTTATGAAATGAGTGATAAATACAACTTACTGTGTTAGGATTGGTGAGGTTCCGTGCATCGGTCAACCAGCTGCTTAAATGGTTGTATGTGCTTCGCCTGGAAGAGAAACAGGAACAGGTTTGGTGAATGTATTTGATAAGCAAGCTGCAAAAATCACTTCCTTTCTCCAAACACCAACTGGAGCTACAAATATGAAACTGGAACCCACTCAGGCATCCTCATCACTGCTGGCTTACAGAATTTAAACTGAACAACCCAAACAGCAGTAGTTCAAAAATTATTATTATTATACAGGATTTATATAGCGCCAATAGTTTGCACAGCGCTTTACAATATAAGGAAATGCTTTTTTTAAAAAACTTTTATTGCGGGTTAAAATCTAACAATAAATTATGAGAGAGCGAGAAAGAAAGAGAGAGAGAAAAAAAAAAAGAGAGAGAAAAAGAGAAAAGGAGAGAAAAGAGAGGAAAGAGAGAGAAAAAGAAAGAGAGGAGAGAAAAAGGAGAGGAAAGAGAAAAGAGAGGAGAGAAAAAGAAAGAGAGAGAAAAAGGAGAGAAAAAGAAAGAGAGAAAAAGAAAGAGAAAAGGAGAGAAAAGAGAGGAGAGGAAAGAGAGAGAAAAAGAAAGAGAAAAGGAGGAGAGGAAAGAGAGAAAAAGAAGAGAGAAAAAGAAGAGAGAGAAAAGAGAGGAGAGAGAAAGAGAGAGAAAAGAGAGAGAGAGAGAAAAAAAGAAAGAGAGAGAAAAAGAAAGAGAGAAAAGGAGAGAAAAGAGAGGAGAGAGAAAGAAAGAGGAGAGAGAGAGAGAGAGAGAGAGAGAGAGAGAGAGAGAGAGAGAGAGAGAAAGAGGAGAGAGAGAAAGAGAGAGAGAAAAAGAGGGGAGAGAGAAAGAGAGAGAGAAAGAAAAAGAGGAGAGAGAGAGAGAGAGAGAGAGAGAGAGAGAGAGAGAGAGAGAGAAAGAAAGAGGAGAGAGAAGAAAGAAAGAGAGCGAGAGAGATCGCAGGGATGGAATGTCCTAGTTTCACACCAGGAGATGTACACTTTGCCAGTGCAATGGTAGACCGTGCAAAAAGTCAACTTCCTAGCTTTGAATAGGGTATAGATAACCGAATCAAATAGGCCCGTCCCTCATTCAAGAGGTCAAAGCCAGCATCTGAGAAGCAGGGTGGTAAGCTAACCCTTGGGACACAAGATCAAAACAATCTGGAAGGGCCCACTAAAAGACTGGCAAGACGAGGTGAGAGTACCAAGGCCTAATGTGCCATGCTTCTCAATCCTGTGGAGCAGATGAGGAAAAAGCTGCAGAGAGGGTGTAGATTAGGTTGAACCGATTTCACAGGTCACCGGGGCATCCACTGCAAAGCCTAGTGAAACCCTAGAGACAGAGGCAAACCTGCTCAGTTTTGTTGTTAAGACTGAAAGCCAGGAGGTCCAGGTCTGGTGTCCCCCACCAGCAACCTAGGTGAAGAGACCCATTCTCTGGTGTCCAGACAAAGATCAATGAGGAAGCATGCCTGCCAATTCACAACTGGGATGTGATTAGCAGTCAGGGTGGAATGTGAAGCTCTGCCCAAGCCATGAGATCTGCTTCTCTTAGGGATGCAAGACTTCTGGTTCCTCCCTAGTGCTTGATGTAAGCCACTACCGTGGCAATGTCCAATTTTATCCTGGTGGGATAACCGTGGAGAGGTTCGGGGGATGAAGGAAAGCAAATTGCTTTCCAATCTGTTACACCAAGAGGGTATCTAGGATTCCTCCCCAGTCAACAGGCTGACATCCTTCATGAGGACCCTCCAAACTGTTGAGAGTAAGGATTTCTCTAGTTCCAGCACCGCACTTGTAACCCACCATGTCAGGGTAAGTCTGGTCCTGCTTGTCAGGAGTAGAGGATTATTCAGAGACTGCAGAGTCCGAACATGGAAGCAGAGACTGGAGTTTGTCCAGAATAAGAAAACCTTGCACAGGGCCATGTCCAAAAGGCCCAGATACTCCAAGCGTTGAGACAATCCCAGCACTGATTTTTGGAGATTTAGAATCCACCTAAAGCTCTGTAGTGTCTGCACGATCCATTGGACATTGGCTGAAAGAGCTTGAGTTTACCGTCTCCTCAGAAGGTCAGCCAGATATCCCATTATGGGTTTGCCCTGAGATCAAAGTAGAAGCAGTACAGGAGCTTGTGAAGACACAGGGTGTAGTGGACATGACAAAGGGAAGGGTAATATTTGGAAATGTGTGTCCACCACAAGGGTACGTAGCATTGAAGTGTCGGGAAAATGGAGGCATGCAAGTAGCTATCCCAGACACCCATAGAGGTCAGAAGGTCTACCCGATGGAGAGAAGCAATGACTGAGTGCCACTATCAGAAAAATATCTTGATAAAATGTAAAAGAGAACAATCAGAAATGGTTTGCTAGCAAGCTGGGAGCTGGAAGGGTTATACTGGGCTGTCCACTGTTTGCCAGTGTCAAATCTCCTGAAGGAGTAACTTACAAGAAAACAAAAAGACAGCTGCATACAGGATCAGTAGGAATGTACAGGTGAAACTCGAATAATTAGAATATCGTGCAAAGTTCATTTATTTCACTAATGCAACTTAAAAGGTGAAACTAATATATGAGATAGACTCATTACATGCAAAGCAAGATAATTAAAGCCGTGATTTGTCATAATTGTGATGATTATGGCTTACAGCTCATGAAAACCCCAAGAACCCCAAATCCACAATCTCAGAAAATGAGAATATTACATGCAATCAATAAAACAAGGATTGTACATAGAACAATATCGGACCTCTGAAAAGTACAAGCATGCATATGTACTCAGTACTTGGTTTGGGCCCCTTTTGCAGCACTTACTGCAATTACTTTTGCACGATATTCTAATTATTCGAGTTTCACCTGTATATCCTAAATCCTGTGCCTCTCTATGCTTCTTGCATAAGCAATCATATTCAAATGTCAGAGGCAGTTTTTTTTTTTTTAACATGAGAGAAAAAAAGTTAGAAAGGAGGATAATTCAGCATAACCTGCAGGTGTTTTCCAGGATCACCAGGTTTCAGAAAGAAGGGTGGTGGCTGAATGTAAACTACAGCATTAAGCAGGTAGGCTGTGATCCCTATAAGTAGTTCAAGGGTAAATGTTGCAATTTTGACTAGACTATGCCTTTAATGCCAAGGACTACAGAGTTAGTCCATCCCAAGTTTAAGAGCTAAAAGAATACATTTATCCGAGAGCAGTAGAACAGAAAAAAAAACAAATGCTCCATGAGGTTTGTTTGGTAAACCCCCTTACCTTGTTATATCATAGACCATAAGCGCCCCCGCGGCCCCTCGGTAGTAGCTTCTAGTGACGGCTCGGAAGCGTTCCTGTCCTGCTGTGTCCCAAATCTGCAGTTTAATCTTCTGCCCACTAACTTCAATTATCCGGGTACCAAACTCAACACCAATTGTATGAGGACAATCTGCCATAACTGTAGAGAGAATGAATTAGAGACTGGAAAACTCCAGACTGCCCCTGAAACACAAAGCATCCTAAACGAATACAGAACTCGACAAACAAATGATGGGACAGCAAGGGGAAAATAAGGCTTCTTAGATTAGGAAGGTTAAACTGGCTGACTGACTTGCCTTGACTACATCCAACCACTCTCATTTCTGCCACTGCTTCCACCCACAGACAGCCGTCCGTGTGAAATGTGCTCAAAAGACTTCACTTGTTTCTCGCTGCATCCATACAGAGCACCGATCTGTTTAAGGCTGTGGCTACCTTAGCAAATGAATTGCTTGTTGGCACTCACCATATTTGTAGGACATAGAATGTAAAGTGATTCCAATGAGACAAATGTTAACATACATTTCAACGTCCCAGTAACAAAGAGGCTTATTTGCCCATATATCCCTATTCTAACATATATAAATCAGCACCCTTACACATACTTCTTTTTCAGCTAGCCTGTCCTGTGACAATAGGAAAAAGTGGGGTACAAAATGAGCCAGGAATCCTTCCCAGGCAGTCAATCCATCCTGCTCCATCCAGTAGTTGGGGAGAATAAGCTAATCATTTTCTTCAGTTACAGTTACCTAAGCCAGGACTGTGTGTAGAATGCAGATCGCTTAACGAGAACCCAATACTTCACATGACTCCATTTATAAATAAATCCAGTCAGGTTTAACTTTTGTTTCCTAGCAAAGTTACAACATTACAGTATGGATTTAACAGATCATAAAACTAGCCTCCCACAACAATTAAAATCAGCCTGCACTATGCTACAGGCACCCAAAAGATGATTTCTGATTGCCACATACAGCTCCCTGCCTTGGTATAGAGTATTAGCACTATGTTCAGGACACAAATGAGAACACAACTACGAATGCTGCATACACAACAGCTCTGAATGTGGCTGCATATTGAGAGCAATTCTGGTGCTCAGCATTAGTGAGCAGAGCCACAGCAGATACATCAGGGACAGAAACAAACTTACATTTCTTCTCTGTAAACTGGTGCAGCAAGCAGGATTTCCCCACTCCCATGTCACCTGCAAGAGAAAAGACCTGTTTACTGGAGACATCACAGGCGACGCTAGAGGTGAACAATACACATCCCTGTAAATAATACACAAATTCTCTGAAGGTGACAATAATGGTAATTACACCGCCTTGTCCAGCTAGGTGTTTCCAGGCTCTGCTTGCGTGCCGCCTGTTACTTGAACAGTTCACAACTAAATTGGCGCGGCACATTTAGTATATTAATATATATTTACATTTTCTCACTGTAGTGCTTGCAGCTTTCACTAGGCTGTATTAGCATGAGATATTGCTAAGATTAGTGCACAGTTAAGCCTCATATAACATCTGCAAAAAAAGGTATATACTATATGTTCATTATAACACACAAAAATAGGATGCTGCCACTCGTAAAATTATTTTCCTTGTCGTCCATTGAGGGACACAGAAATTCAGATACTGATGGATTTAACCGCTACCTACAGAGGGATTAGACACTGGCAAACCAAACAAAATTGTAGGCCAGCCTGCGATAACCCATCCTTCAACCAGAGTGCCTCAGTTTGTAGCAAACAGTCACAAGAGCCAGAAATAAACACAGCGGAGGGAACTGTGTCCCTCAATGGACTTCAAGTAAAATCCCATTTTCTTTCACATTCACTGAGGCACACTGGAATTCAGATACTGTCAGGACGTTCAAAAGCAGTCCAACTGAAGGGTGGGCTACAGCACAAATGACTAACATGCCAGCAAAACAGAAATGGGGACTTCCGGCAGCCCAAGAGCAAATGGAATGACCAATGTCCAAGCTGGATATAAGATCAGGCCCAGCTCCCTACCACAGATAATGGAACCTGCCACATGGAAACCAACCTGCTGCTTAAGATCAAGATAAAAAAGGTAACCAGAGGGGAATGACTCCCCACTGAAACCTGGAGCAAGGGAGGAGCTGATCAACCAGAACCCACCAATAACAGGTGGAACAACAAGAAATTTCCATGTAGGGAAGAAACGACCCACAACCTGACATGGTCAAAGAGGTGTGAAGTCAAGTCCCTAGAGGGAACCCAACACAAACAGGTGCTGGCAAGAAATACCAAGAGGGAAGGTCCTAAGCCATTATATTCCTGACCCGTTAGGATCAAGGGACAAGAATTCCATGTCTAAAGAGATTGCCAGAAAACTAAACCTTGCTAAGGGAGACATGCCAGGTTAAAAGGTGTGAAGGGACTCCAGAGTCTGCCAGAGAACTCAGTATGCCTAAAGGGGTAGGCAGGAGATGGAAGTTAGACCGTACCCCAAGACTGGCAAGATGGCAACAGCCAGAAATAACTGAGGATAAAGCGAATCCATCCTCTCTGGTATGCAAGAACAATCTTGCGCACCTGGGACCTCAAGCCATAATACTAGGAATGCTCCTGATCCCTCAAATGCAGTGAAATGTCAGCATCTGTGGAGCAAGGACAAGAATCTAAGCAATACAGTAGACATGTAAGCTGGGGGAAAATTTTATGTGGTTATTTCATTATTTCAGGATTCGTATCTGAAACTCAACGCGGTTCGGGTTGATTCAGACGAAATACGAATTTTTGTTAGTTTCGGAAGAGTTTTTGAATATTCGTGAATATCACAGAAAACCATATATACAGATATTAATACTGAAGATTAATCTACTAGGCCCATTGGGGAGCTCCCGAATGTCATTCGGGTCTGGCAGCCATATACCGTGTTTCCCCGAAAATAAGACACTGTCTTATATTTTTTTGGGCTCCACAAAACACACTAGGTCTTATTTTCGGGGTAGGTCCTTTTTTTTCTTTATTTAATGTAACAATCCAAAGTTAATGCAAATTAAATAATCTAAAATGGCAAAGTTAAGAATAGGGTGATCAGGGCAATCAGGGGTGCCATACCTTTCCATTCATTGGCACCGCTGATTCTCTCCCACGGCTCTTCAGGTACCCCCTTATGCCACCACCTGCCCTGGCAATGGTCACAACTAGGTCTTATTTTCGGGGTAGGTCTTATATTTTAGCAATTCCCAAAAATAGTACTAGGTCTTATTTTCGGGGTAGGTCTTATTTTCAGGGAAACAGGGTACATATATTACGAAAGCGGAGGCTCCCAGACCCGAATGCTATTCGGGTCTAGGAGCCTTAGCTTTAGTATTATATGTACTGTATATGGCTCCCATGTTGCCGTAACAAAAAATCATATTCAGACGCATTCGGATACATTAAACTGAAAAACACATCTAATTGGCCAGAAAAGTCACATATCCGATTAAGTTTCATTTTTAAACGAAATTTGGACGGGATGTGAAATTCGGAAACTGACACATTCGGATGCATTGGGATCCGGAAATTCGCATTGTGCTTAAAAAGGATTAGTGCGAGCGAGGCAGAGACTCGCATGATCATCCAGCACAGTAACCAGTCTACCTCGCCTGCTGCAGGATGGTTTCCCAAACCTGGTGGTGAAAACAAAGCTGCACACAGAGAAGGCGGCTAAAGTAGACCAACATAGGCAACTCTGAGATGAGGGCCCCCAAAAATGGCTGAAAGGGTGTCCGATGACAAAGGACCTAAAAGGTAAACATACTGTGGACCTTTGCAGCAAGGAACTGTTGGTTACCCTCGCATTAGGATGGCAGATTCCAGCAGTATATACTGTTGAAGCCACATCTAGCTGGATCTTGCAGACGCTTAGCCTTTTGGAGAGATGTTGCCCACAAGCATACACAAAGCCAACTCTCTTCACATGTGGTAGTCTGAGTGTTCCACAAAGGGGATGCTAGAAAAAGGCACTAGGCCAAACACAGGAGTCAATGCTCTGAGAAGTATCAGGTGAACCAAGGATTGAAATCCCTATCTGGGTGAGGAACCATCAAGGCTGCTCCCTGCTGACCTAGTAGGTCACAGGGTCTCTCCTGAAGCTGCGGTGACATGAAGGCTAGAGTAAGGGGTCCAAGGGTGAGAAAAATGTAATGGGGGGCAAGGGAAGGTGCTTGAGGCCCCTTTCACATGGGCGCATTCAGTTACGATCAGCAGGGGATCTGTGCATGGATCCTTTGCTGATTGGAATGAATGTCAGGATGGAGGAGAAAAAAAAAAACCTGAAATTACCAGCATGTTGGTCTATGGGGATTATGATGCAAACGGACACGGACTGCCAAAACAGAACTCTGGTCCGTTTGTTTTTCCAGACCTGACTAGAGTCAAGGGTAATCGGATGTAAACAGACGCACGTACGTTTAGATCCGGCTGCCAAAGACCAACATTGAAATTCCCATGTGAAAGAGGCCTAAATCTGTGTGGTAGCACAAGGGAGGAAAAAAATGGGGCAGCAAGGGATTAGCCTGTGAGCTCAAAGGGGTGCTCTCTGCACTTAAATGCCTGAAGGGCAAACCCACAAAGGATTCACAATTAGCCTCCTGCTTGTAGTTATGTTTTTTTTTTTTTTTTTAATAGGGCCAGTTTCTGATTTTTGGTTTTGCAGGCTAACAGACTCTAGACTCTGGCTCTAGAGGTCTGGGAGCACTTCAAGTAGATGGGACTCAGCCAACCTTTCCTTTGACCTCCTATAAATCGAGGCAGGTGTACATTCTGGCCTTTAATTCTTGATGATGGTATCAAGTGTAGGTCCAAAGAGACAATTTGCCTTGAACTCCAAGCAAGTCAGGTGCTCTTAGTAGATGGCATACGCATCTCAGCACTTTAACCAGACTGATCTGCACATCTGTATAGGCATCATCCCCATGTAGGACACAAGTTTAGATCTTTCTAACAAGCCTCAACAGCTGAAGCCCAAGGCTCCAGACATCTGTTCCACACACAGTCTATAATGAAGGGGACTATCCTTGAAGTGGAGAGTTCATTATTCGGAAATGTAGCCCATTCTGCCACAGTTTGACAGATTAGGGTCACAGTCATCAAAGGACAAAACCTGCCAGAGAAAAAAATTGTGATTTTATGGAGGGATTACTACCACTGGTCAGAATAATCCTTAAGGGTAAGCATGCCCTCCACAGGTCTAGTGGTTTTCCCCGTTTAGTTGGGTTACTGATAAATCCACGGTAGGTATAGACTACCATTTTACAAATTCCTCCTTAAAGGGGAACACTTCCAACACACACAGATACGGCCCAAGATTATTTAGGGTGCTTCCAGTCTGCATAGGGGAGATGCATTTGCAGCTGTAGGGGCTCTAAAAGACCCAAATCTGGAGACATCAGGCAGAGTGTCCACATGCAGGGTTGTGTGTACTGCATCAATAAGGGTCAAAACACTGCGTGTAATTCTGGAGGTGACAACAGGAGTCCAGAGCCTGAAAAACAACTGCATCAGATATAGAATGTGTGGGAGAGATAGGTTCTGTCTGAGTCAGTCTGAGTCAAAGATGGTCAGGCCTGTTCCAAAGATTAGAGACAGACTCTGCAGGGAAAGGCATGAGAGCATGCTTGGGGCCTCTGTGGCCAGTATCCAGGAGGAATTGGGTGAATTTGGCCACAAGGTCTTGTGTAAATGCACTAGACATCCCAGATAACAGGGTAGGGGGCTTGGCCTCACCCGATGGAGCTAAGGGAGACTCCAATGAGGTAAACCTTATACCACAGTGTCGCTGGATTCCAGTAGTGGGACGTTTGCAAAGTGCCCAGCATTGCAAATAACAAGGTAGCTCCCAGTGCTCAGCCTGATAGGCCTACTCAATAGAATATCAGACACATGGCAAGCATTGAGGCAATGCCACAGCTCTGAACCTGGAAAGCACTCCATGGCTAACTTACTACCAATCAATGTATGGACAGCGTTACAAGTGGAACCCTGTTAGAAAATGCTGATCCAGATAGATGCCATGTAGAGACCTGCTAAAGTAGCAATGTAGCTAGAGTAACCAAACAGTATCTGAATTGCTGTGTCTTTTAATGGATGATAAAGAAAATACATTTCCCTTTTTATAACATGCATAAAACACCCCCTTAGTGGGCACTATTTATCAAAATTCTCTGAAATGAGGACTGACTGTCATCCTACAGCAGCCAAACTGTCCCTGGAAATTGACTGCTGGAGAATGGAAGTTAGTTCTTATAACAGATAATTCAACATACTCTGCTTACTGAACTATCATGCTGCGAATCTCACCATGGTGTGCTCTGACATCACAAAAGTGTGGCCACAGTAAATGGCTAGAGCTCCCTCCCACAAATTCCTCCACTTCCTGACCGTTCTCTCAGCGTCATCTTACTGTAGTTTGATCCACTTACCAATGATGATGTATTTGAAGATATACGAGTAATTGTAAGGTGCAGTGGCCATGACGGCGCTGTGGAACAAAGGAAAATGAATTAACAGGCAGTCGGACTGTCTAGCAATCCACAGAGACAAATAGTACCAGACTGAACAAGCAGTATAAACAAGAAGCCGATTCCTACCAACACTGGGCTGAGAAATGGAGCACAAGCGCTTCTAAACCCTCCCATCTAACTCACAGATTGGCTCTCAGCTCAATAACTTATATAGGAAAGCTGAGGGTTGTGTACTTCCGAGCCTATATCCGAGATCAGCTGTGCCAAGACAGATCAGATGTGAAGGGAGGTGTTGCCATAGATTTCTATTTAGCTATGCGAGAATCCCTGGAAGCAAACCACCTTAAGGTGGCCATACACCTGCCGTTTATCGTACAATAATCGCGGCAAATCCCATGATCGTACCATAATCGGCAGGTGTATGGAAGGCGTGCGACCGTTTCTACTGTACGGTCGTGCGTCTTTTGTCTTACGAGCACGTTGGAAAACCAGCCGAAAATCGTAAGATTTTCGCCAGTTTGTGGCGTGCTCGTAAGACAAATGCCGCACAGGCCCGTGTGCGCAAGCGCACACTGCCCGCTCAGCATTGCAGTCATCGGAAGCCCCAGCGGGGCGAGCTTGCGATGATCGCAAGTGCGATCTGCCTGTCCAAGATGGGAAGATCGTACAAGCTTTTAATTACCTTACAACCATCGCACGATGAAAGTCATGCGATGGTTGTAAAGTGTATGGCCAGCTTAACAATCAGTACAACTGCTCTCACTTTCAGGGCTCTCACTCCAAATAGCCATCAGCACTCCTGTGGCAGTTGAATAGCTGAGGGCTGTAAATCACGGTAAGCAAAGCAAGTAGAGTCCTGTATTAAGAGGGGAATGTTTTGTAGGGACAAGTCTATAATTTTGCCACTTTATAGATCACTGGTTCGGCCTCATCTAGAGTATGTGGTCCAGTTCTGGGCACAAGTAAACAGAGGGGATGTCCTTGAACTGGAAAGAGTCCAGAGGAGGGCAACCAAATTCGTAAAGGGGATGGAGGACCTGAGCTATAACAACGGGCTACTAAATTTAAATATGTTCTCATTGGAAGGAGATTAAGGGGGGGGAAATGATTTTCATGTACAAAATGTTTACCGGGGATAGTAACATTAGCAGCAAACTTTTTACAATTAACTCCATGACAAGGACGAGAGGCCACCACCTAAAATTGTTGGAGAAAAAGTGTCAGCACAAGGGGCGAAGGGGTTTCTTCTGAGTTAGAGGAGTCAGGGTCTGGAACTCGCTGCCACATGCTGTGATTTCGGCTGAGAGGGTGGAATCGTTCAAGAGGCAATTGGACGATTTCCTCAGGGACCGTAATATACAGGGGTACAGGTACTTTTAAGAATGATAACAAACCGGGACCTATACATACGCACACATCAGTAGGACCATACACATACACAAAACAGGTTGAACTTGATGGACATGCGTCTTTATTCAACCTCAAATACTATGTAACTATGTAACCTCTCTATAAAAGTCAAGGAGTATTTTGTTTGAAACATTTTTATATATTGAAATAAAAAGAAAAGCTAACAGACAGATCCCTATGAGTTAAAATGTGCAGAAGATTGAGGGAACTGCTGGTGCTGCAGACTGTAAACGTTCACTGCCTTCTGTACTGGAAGCACTGTCACACTGCAGGAACTTGAATTTCTAGTTAGGCTGAGTGATGGGAGATTTGACAGAATGGAGAAAGCACAAAAGCAAGTCAGAACATTCTCTTCTGAACAGTAGAAGGTTGCACACTTTCAAGCCATATTGCTCCTGGGATTTGTCAAGTCCCTGTGTTTCTAGCAAGTCAGTGACAGTATGTTTACTGCAGACACAGTGACTTTAAAGTGGATCCGCTTTGTTCTCCAAATGTTAATGCTCGAATATACAAATGTGCCTCTCTGTATATGCCAACATATTCCCTAAGGAGCCACTATACTAGGGTGGAGAAGACATATCTGCAGTTAGGAAAAACAGCCCTGTAGATAAAAGGAATGTAAACTTCATCATGTCCTGTGTTTGATATGGTTATGGTTACTCTGGAGCCTGAAGACAGTTTTACCAGGATAGGTTCAGGCAGCTGTTAAGAAAGCAACCTTCCGACCTCAGGAGAACTCTTATCTTGGTCTTACCATCTTCAAATGAGCTAAATATTAGCCTTTCATTGATAAGTCTAGAGTAACATATCAAATGTTCAGATTCTTCCATGAGCCCAATCCTGACTGGTACTCTATAAAAGTCATTTGTGGAAAAGCAATGTTGATAGACAGTGTGTGAGATATTATTTACAATGTAGCAATCATTCACAAGCTGTAGCTAAACGCTCAGCAAAGAACCCAAAATGCCTCACTGCTCTGTCTGAGATGACTGCCCACCCACATGCAGAAAATATATAAACGCTGGAGGGGGTTCAGTTAAAGTGAGAGCAAAAAAACCTGAACCCTGCAGAATATCACCCCTAATCATGGGAAACTGGATGAACCAACATGTTAAAAATAAAGATAAGCTTGTGAGATTCACAGCAGTCACTCCGCAGGTGGATATTACAAATGTCAGATGTATAGCTTTCCTGCAATCTAAATTATAATAGACATATAGAGTACAGAGACAGTTGATCTGCACTGAACACAGCTGTACTTCCAGTGATAAGGCAAACGTTGTTTGATTAGGTTTCTTCAACAATGTCTTAAGGTGCCCATACATTGCTCGATTCTCGTACGAGAATCGGGCGAAATCCCGCGACCGTACGAGAATCGAGCAGTGTGAACTAAGACGTGCGACCGTTTCTACTGTACGGTCGCACGTCTTTTGTCGAGCCAACATGTTCGAAAACCCACCAAGAATCGTACGATTCTCGGCGGGTTTCTAGCCTGCTCGCCCGTAAGCTGCGGAACGGGCCGGTGTGCGCACGCGCACACTGCCCGTTCTGCATTGCCGTCATCGGAAGCCCGTCCCTCAGAGGGGCGTGCTTTCGATGATCGCAAGTACGATCTGCCTGTCCAAGGTGGGCAGATCGTACGGGCTTTCAAGAAGCATACGACCATCGCAAGACAAAAGTCTTACGATGGTCGTAAGGTGTATGGGCACCTTTATGGAACACACACACACACCTTCCTACAGGAGTGAAGGCTCTGAGATCTGGATGAGTAAGTGGGCACAAGGGGCAGAACGTGAGAATGTAGAAGACTACCTTTATTGTCTTTTTTTTTTTCAACCAGAACCCCCATATTCTGACTACAAGCCCTATTTGGAGCCTCTAGAAGAAAGATCAAAATCAGGTCTCAGAATCAAAATCTTTTCTATTACAGTCAGCAAAATTTTTTCTGACTTTTTCCTCCTCTGGTGACGATTATCCCACTGAACAGACCCTAATCGCCCTCATTCTGCTTCCTGCAGGATTGAAAGCTCTGAGATTTGGATGAGTGAGTGGACACAAAGGGCAGAACATGAGAATGTAGAAGATTACCTTCATCATAATGTGATAAAAAGGTAGAAGAACTGCTCTACAGCAGCTAAAATGATTGAGCATGCAGACAAGATCGGGCAGCTTTACAGCCACCTGAACTCACTTCTACTAGACGGCCAGTAGAAATGTAAACATTGCTTACATGCTGGTGCTACTGCTGACATAGTAGGATTTGTTTTTTAATCTGATAGCCAAGTGAAACAAACTCACTATTCTAGCCTGTGCTGTAATAACATTTATTTGTGACACTGCTATTATCAGGATCTAACAGTAAGGCATGTTGCGCACATTAATGTGGTATAACTACAATGATGGGCTATGACAGAGTACTGTGAGAGAGTAGATTACAAACACCCCAACATGTATTTCTTAATTCCTGGAGCGAAGGTTCCTGTCTGTACTCGAATCCTAGAGATTCCTAAAGTCACGGGTGGTAGGAAAATGAAGACAAACTGCATTATTACCTTTTGTATGATGTGCAACAAAGATGATCAGCGGTCACAGACGTCTATTACAAATCCCTGAAGGAAGAAAGAGAACAAACATTACTGATAACATCCAGATTACCAGATGGGAGAATGTCTGTGGGTTTGAGCTAGGTCTTTATCATCAGGCAGATCAATTTTTGACACAGATGTTAGTTTAACGCAGGAAAAATAACTAAAGGTGGGCGCAGATGTGAAAGGGAGGTCAGTGGATGTGTGTGTTGCTTCCACACACAGCCAACATTGGTGAGTCATGCAAGGCTGATCAATGGTCTCTGTATCTGGCTACTCGCAGATGTATGGCAACATATGATGCACTACAGATCGTCATACAGAACCTCATGCAAAATATCGCTCCATGAAGGCTGACAACTCTAAAATATTGTATTTGCAAAATAAACATGCAACAACGTTAGATAATATAAAAATGATGCGTGTCGTTGTGTCATAGCCACACACACTTGTCTGATTATTCTATGAGGGATTTAAAATATATACAAACCATACATGCAGAAAGAGTTTGCAGTTAGTATAATCACTAAAACTTTTATATCCACCAGGGGTGTGGAATTCGTATCGCCCGACGCCCGGGACATGTAGTTCCGGGCAAGTGGTTTTTGCACTGTTTTAGCCCTGCTAAGGACAAGTAGCAGGGCTGGCTTTCTTTGAGCGCCGAGAGCGGCGCTACGAGCGGGGGGCATGGAGTGCCGAGAGCGGGGACGGAGCGTTGAATGAGATGGGGACGGAGCAGAGGGCGTGACGGAGCGAGGGGCGTGGTGCCGTGACTGAGCAGGGACGAAGGGTTGAATGAGATGGGGATGGAGCAGAGGGCGTGATGGAGCGAGGGGCGTGGAGTCGTGATGGAGCAAGGGCCGTGGAGCTGTGACAGGCTCCGTCACCTCCCCCAGCCTCTGTCCCCGGCAGCCGCTGCTCGTTCCTGTCACAGGAGTTCTAGCAACAGTGCTGTGCTACAACTCCTGTGTTGGAGGTGACAGGGTCAATAAAGAGTACCTGTCACCTCCAAATGCTATCACACAGGGGATTATTATTCCCTGTGTGATATAGCAATACAATAAAAAGTTTTTGTTTTTTTAAATAGTTAAAAAGAAAAAAATATTAATTAAAAATGTAACTAAATAAAAATGTAAAAATAAAAAGGCGATTCAGTAAAAATAATAAAACAAATGAACATTTTTTACAAAGTAAATAAAAACAGAAAAAATTAAAACCAGCCCCACTGCCCCCATCTGCACGCGAATAAACGTGCAGTGTTTTCAACTGCAATCGCGTGCAACCGCACGGGCAGGGCGGTATTGCAGCAGGAAAACGCGCAATCTGCCTGGCATGACTGGGGTGCCATTAGAAAATAATGGCAAATATAAACGCTGGAGGGGGTTCAGTTCAAGTGAGAGCAAAAAAACCTGAACCCTGCAGAATATCACCCCTAATCATGGGAAACTGGATGCACCAACATGTTAAAAATAAAGATAAGCTTGTGAGATTCACAGCAGTCACTCCGCAGGTGGATATTACAAATGTCAGATGTATAGCTTTCCTGCAATCTAAATTATAATAGACATATAGAGTACAGAGACAGTTGATCTGCACTGAACACAGCTGTACTTCCAGTGATAAGGCAAACGTTGTTTGATTAGGTTTCTTCAACAATGTCTTAAGGTGCCCATACATTGCTCGATTCTCGTACGAGAATCGGGCGAAATCCCGCGACCGTACGAGAATCGAGCAGTGTGAACTAAGACGTGCGACCGTTTCTCCTGTACGGTCGCACGTCTTTTGTCGAGCCAACATGTTCGAAAACCCACCGAGAATCGTACGATTCTCGGCGGGTTTCTAGCCTGCTCGCCCGTAAGCTGCGGAACGGGCCGGTGTGCGCACGCGCACACTGCCCGTTCTGCATTGCCGTCATCGGAAGCCCGTCCCTCAGAGGGGCGTGCTTTCGATGATCGCAAGTACGATCTGCCTGTCCAAGGTGGGCAGATCGTACGGGCTTTCAAGAAGCATACGACCATCGCAAGACAAAAGTCTTACGATGGTCGTAAGGTGTATGGGCACCTTTATGGAACACACACACACACCTTCCTACAGGAGTGAAGGCTCTGAGATCTGGATGAGTAAGTGGGCACAAGGGGCAGAACGTGAGAATGTAGAAGACTACCTTTATTGTCTTTTTTTTTTTCAACCAGAACCCCCATATTCTGACTACAAGCCCTATTTGGAGCCTCTAGAAGAAAGATCAAAATCAGGTCTCAGAATCAAAATCTTTTCTATTACAGTCAGCAAAATTTTTTCTGACTTTTTCCTCCTCTGGTGACGATTATCCCACTGAACAGACCCTAATCGCCCTCATTCTGCTTCCTGCAGGATTGAAAGCTCTGAGATTTGGATGAGTGAGTGGACACAAAGGGCAGAACATGAGAATGTAGAAGATTACCTTCATCATAATGTGATAAAAAGGTAGAAGAACTGCTCTACAGCAGCTAAAATGATTGAGCATGCAGACAAGATCGGGCAGCTTTACAGCCACCTGAACTCACTTCTACTAGACGGCCAGTAGAAATGTAAACATTGCTTACATGCTGGTGCTACTGCTGACATAGTAGGATTTGTTTTTTAATCTGATAGCCAAGTGAAACAAACTCACTATTCTAGCCTGTGCTGTAATAACATTTATTTGTGACACTGCTATTATCAGGATCTAACAGTAAGGCATGTTGCGCACATTAATGTGGTATAACTACAATGATGGGCTATGACAGAGTACTGTGAGAGAGTAGATTACAAACACCCCAACATGTATTTCTTAATTCCTGGAGCGAAGGTTCCTGTCTGTACTCGAATCCTAGAGATTCCTAAAGTCACGGGTGGTAGGAAAATGAAGACAAACTGCATTATTACCTTTTGTATGATGTGCAACAAAGATGATCAGCGGTCACAGACGTCTATTACAAATCCCTGAAGGAAGAAAGAGAACAAACATTACTGATAACATCCAGATTACCAGATGGGAGAATGTCTGTGGGTTTGAGCTAGGTCTTTATCATCAGGCAGATCAATTTTTGACACAGATGTTAGTTTAACGCAGGAAAAATAACTAAAGGTGGGCGCAGATGTGAAAGGGAGGTCAGTGGATGTGTGTGTTGCTTCCACACACAGCCAACATTGGTGAGTCATGCAAGGCTGATCAATGGTCTCTGTATCTGGCTACTCGCAGATGTATGGCAACATATGATGCACTACAGATCGTCATACAGAACCTCATGCAAAATATCGCTCCATGAAGGCTGACAACTCTAAAATATTGTATTTGCAAAATAAACATGCAACAACGTTAGATAATATAAAAATGATGCGTGTCGTTGTGTCATAGCCACACACACTTGTCTGATTATTCTATGAGGGATTTAAAATATATACAAACCATACATGCAGAAAGAGTTTGCAGTTAGTATAATCACTAAAACTTTTATATCCACCAGGGGTGTGGAATTCGTATCGCCCGACGCCCGGGACATGTAGTTCCGGGCAAGTGGTTTTTGCACTGTTTTAGCCCTGCTAAGGACAAGTAGCAGGGCTGGCTTTCTTTGAGCGCCGAGAGCGGCGCTACGAGCGGGGGGCATGGAGTGCCGAGAGCGGGGACGGAGCGTTGAATGAGATGGGGACGGAGCAGAGGGCGTGACGGAGCGAGGGGCGTGGTGCCGTGACTGAGCAGGGACGAAGGGTTGAATGAGATGGGGATGGAGCAGAGGGCGTGATGGAGCGAGGGGCGTGGAGTCGTGATGGAGCAAGGGCCGTGGAGCTGTGACAGGCTCCGTCACCTCCCCCAGCCTCTGTCCCCGGCAGCCGCTGCTCGTTCCTGTCACAGGAGTTCTAGCAACAGTGCTGTGCTACAACTCCTGTGTTGGAGGTGACAGGGTCAATAAAGAGTACCTGTCACCTCCAAATGCTATCACACAGGGGATTATTATTCCCTGTGTGATATAGCAATACAATAAAAAGTTTTTGTTTTTTTAAATAGTTAAAAAGAAAAAAATATTAATTAAAAATGTAACTAAATAAAAATGAAAAAATAAAAAGGCGATTAAGTAAAAATAATAAAACAAATGAACATTTTTTACAAAGTAAATAAAAACAGAAAAAATTAAAACCAGCCCCACTGCCCCCATCTGCACGCGAATAAACGTGCAGTGTTTTCAACTGCAATCGTGTGCAACCGCACGGGCAGGGCGGTATTGCAGCAGGAAAACGCGCACTCTGCCTGGCATGACTGGGGTGCCATTAGAAAATAATGGCACTGCCAGCGCGATCGGCAGTGGTGTGCGATCTGTGACTGTCCGGTCATCGTGCACAAAATCGAGCGGATGGCTGGGTGGTCACGGAATCGCACACCACCGCCGATCGTGCTGTCAGTGCCATTATTTTCTAATGGCACCCCAGTCATCCGCAGGCAGATTGCGCGTTTTCCTACTGCAATACCGCCGCGGGCGATCACGGAAAACACTGAAAACACTGCGCGGTGCATGTCGTGAAAATAGTTACATCTACCTTTTTTTCAGCGATTGCCACACAGCTGTAACCCCATACATGCGGATGCAACCGCTGTATGCAACCGCACAAGATCGCACGTCCTGGGAATCCCCAAGTCTGCACTAACCCTAAAGGGTATATTCACTTTCCCAAGTAATTTGGGAAAATGGAATTACCCGCACAAATCTTCCTCCCACTATACTTACCTTTCAGCAAACGGTCCTTCCACCTCCACCAGTACGGGTGTACTACCTGTACTTGTTCCATGTAGTCTGAATTTCGCTCGCAAATTGCAAGCACTCGTTGGTAAACGCAGTCACCTGACGGCACTGACCAATGAGAAGCGCTTCTTAGCACTGCTAAATACGGTTTTGGTTAAAATAATTTTTTTTGTATCAGGACAAGTAGATTGTCATGGGGGACAAGTAGATTCGGCCCCGCTTTAGCCCTTGGACAAGTAGTTTTTTTCCAAAATTTCCACACCCCTGTCCACTCATGTGGTGTGTCAGCTTAACAAGGGGATTGCTTTACTCCAAACACACAAGATAAAGGCTAGATTGTGAAGACTTGCAGTGCAGTCACTTCCTTTCCCGATACAGGACACAACTGCAGTACAATGTATACAGCCATAAACATACTAATAAAACTGTCACTCCAGCAGAATGTAGCAGTGATGCAGCACAACGCAGGCTTACCAGACAAACAACATTCTACCAACAGAGACAAATCCATTTTAGTGTGAAATACAAACTAGAGCTCAAGCCACATTTCTGCACCTACAGGAAGAGTCTCACCACGATGGCAGCAGGATATCATACTTCTCTTAATTGGATGGCGATTGCTTTGTATTTTACAGCAATAAAGCTTTTTGGTCATTTGAAAAGGCAAAGATAACAGACGGCACTGAGATGTGCACAGTCAGAGAGTCAGAGACTTGTACTAATGTGAACTCCAAGCACCAAACCAGAAGAGCGCAAAGGATGACAGCGCAGGGACAATCGCCATGGAGAGGGGCAGAGAGATAACAGGAATCATTCACCCAAGACAATCAGTCACTAAATATAACCAATGTTTCACGCTTCCTCCCCTCCATTACTATGCAGTATTCCAGCTGTATAAAATGTATTCAGTACACAGCAGATTCAGACTGACCTTTGGTGTGCAGTGAACAGAATTCTGTGAAATAGAAAGTCAGAAATAACAGACATGAAGTAGAAATAGGAAAGTAAAGTTGGCTTATGATTTCCCCTCCTCCCAGGAAATGCTGCATCTGCTTTTATCAGGCAAGATTCAGTGACAGGCCAGTGCAGTAACCACAGAAAGCACATCTGTGCGTTATGTCAGCTGGTCACATGTCTGCTCGTCACATGATCAGCCAGCCCAGGAATGTTGGGAGGGGCTGAAAGGCAGAAATGGTTTAAAGAGTTTATTCAGACACCGGCTGCCATTATGTGATGACATTGTATTTCTACAGGTCTGGTTACAGCTGGGGATCGGTCTGTGTACAAAGCAGCAGAAGGGCCCACTGGGGACACTAAACAGATCAGATTGGAGTTTAAGAACTGGGAGAAATGCCAACATGGGACACGCAGCAAAACCAAGCAATTTCTGTAGCTCATATGAATGAGAACACTGGTGCTGGCTGCTGGGCGGTGTGTTTCCTATAGCAACCACATCGTAAATGTAATTTACAGGGCAAGGTACGAGATGAAAGTTCATCAGATGCGAGAACACCAAAGTGGCATGAAATGTAAAGGCCTCTGTATACAAGCATCAACCTAAGAGTAATGCTGCAGACAAGACGCCTTCATTGAACACCCACAACAGACTACATGAGAAAACGTCAGTGACAGCACACCTCTAGAAGCAGCAAATGTTCTTAGCTGAAGTCAATGCAACCACATGCATCTTTCCAACCAGTGATCTTAGTATCTCTTGAAGCAGAATTATGGGGGGTCACAATGAGCACTCACTGTAGTACCTATTGACATTTCTCCAAAATAAGCTAAACTATCACTGGAGAGAAAAATATAGAACATTCAACAAGGTTCAGGCACATTGGCTACCCAAGTCCTGGGATTAGCCTGGCCGTGCTTTATTGCAGGGGTAGCCAAACTGCAGCCCTCCAGCTGTGGTGAAGCTACAAATCCCATCAGGCTTTGTAGTTTCTGACGTGACCAAGAAAAGAACTAAGCGTGCAGCGCTTCACAATTAATAATGTAAAAGTTTCCACTAACATTGAACACAGGGCTGAAGCAAATCAAGTAAAATGTTGGAGCCCAGGAATATCTGCTTCTACTGACAGAAACAGAAAAGACTATTGGTTATCACCATCATTATTTTGGGTACATCTGCCACATAAAATTAGGGGGAACTGATAAAGCCCAGTGCTTAATGGAAGCAGCCATTTTAAACCATAATCTGCAAAGTCCAGACTCCATGCAGATTTCTGCTCTGCAGTTGGGGGTTTATAGCAACTATTGTCTAAATACAAGAGCCATGTGTATTTTTACCCGAATCTTGGTGAGCGTTGTGTATTTCTTCCAGACCTGTGCAGTAATCCAGTGTGAAACCTTGCCTCCGTGCAGTGGACCCCTCTCACAGGTTATGTGCAGCGATGTCAATGCTACTTTCACAAGATAACATCAGGGTTTGCAACAGCATTTGGTGCCAAAAATGTGGATTTATATCCTTTGCGATTATATTTAAATGAAAGTGTTTGTGTCTGGAGTTCAGATTTAAATGTAAGGCCTCAAAACCATGGATTAAGTAGCAGCAGAATAGCTAGTCTTCTGATCTAGATTCACACATGGCAGATTTGCATTAAAGTACACCTGTAGGCTGCCATTCATTTCCTCATCTGAAAATACTAGTTGCCTGGCTTGCAAGGCACAAGTGGCGATAAGAAATGTAGCCCTCTACAGACTTTGTGGCTTCATACTTGTTCTGGGTCTGTACTTGAAAAGGTACTGAAACCAAAATCAGGCAATTAAGCGTTTTCAGAGGCAGTTAATACAGTTCCCTCATGACATATGAATGGACTCCAGAATCATATGACTGAACTTGACAAAAAGGGGGGGGCGTGGAGTGTGGTGCCTATAGGTGACCTCAGAGTGCGGATGGCACCAGAGGAATGTGTGCTGGGTCAATGCATAGAATGTCACCAGGTAATACCCCCACTGGAGGAGTCTGTGGACCATAAAGACACTTGCTTGGCAAGGGGCAGACATTTCTGTGTTCCCTTTGTGTGGCGAAATCCTTTCCAAACATTCACATCATCATCAGACATCTTTCAGAATTTGAGTCATTATAGTCCCAGATCAGAAGGGTTTGGAGACTACAGCTGTGTAACCATGACATGACAGCGAATTTAATGAATGCCTGATAATACAATCTGAGATCATTCAGCCATGTGTGAGCACCAAACAAGCATTCTGATGCAGCCAACATCTGGAGACTTAACTGCAGGATCTTTCAGCACGCTGGAAAACTTTAGGCCAGTCAGAACAGCCATTTACCACGACAATCTTTTCACTCCAAGTCATTTCGGAAAAAGCATGATCATCATCAAGCCTCCCTGCCGTGGAAACAACAAATATTCAGCACTTTGCAAGATACAAAATGACTGGTCAGGTGTCGCCATGCAGTGCACCGTTCACACGGACAGATGGACACAAAATGACTGGTCAGGTGTCGCCATGCAGTGCACCGCTCTCACACGGACAGACGGACACAAAATGACTGGTCAGGTGTCGCCATGCAGTACACCGCTCAGACGGACAGATGGACAGTAAATGACTGGTCAGGTGTTGCCATGCAGTGCACCGCTCACACGGACAGATGGACACTAAATGACTGGTCAGGTGTCGCCATGCAGTACACCGCTCAGACGGACAGATGGACACATTAACTCCTTTTGACACAAAAACTTTAAAAACACAAGGCTCATTGGCTGTGATGTCGGCCCCTAACAAACACCGCACACCTGCAGCAGAAAGCTTGTTCCCTTGAAACAGATAAAAAAATGCCTATCAAACATTGGGGCTGCAATTGATGACGTCCTTCTAAAAATGCTATCAGCCAATTCTTTATTGTCCGTAGCTCTGCTTGCAAATATCAAAACATCTTCCACTCATTATTTTAAAAAAGGCCTTCTGTAAGGCCCCGTTCACACCAGGACGAGTCGTTGCACATTTTTTTCCACGCTGAAATGCATGCAACATAAAATCCAATGCATTCCTATGGGGCCGTTCACACAAATGCACTGAATCACGCATCAAAATATGCCTGCTGTTTGAAATAGTCCCCGAGCTTCTTTTGTGGCATTTATCGGTCCCTTTTGCTCCATAGACTTCAATGGAAACATTGATCAGTGCGTTTATGCGCTTTTTGTGCGTTTTGCAGCTCAGACTGCTTTTCATTGTAAAACTGTAAAATGAGCTGAAAACGCAGCTTAAAACGCTATTGCATATGAACAGAAAAGGCCTGTAAAACGCACATAAAAAAAGCGCGTAAGCTGAAACGCTGTCACACTGGTATGAATAGGGTCTTACTGTTAATGTAATCCCACTTCCTGATTTGTTGAGGCACTGGTGACCTAGACCTGGCCCCAAAGCTGCCCCCTGAGACGGCGACATCACCAGTGCTTTCCCTGGGAACTCTTGTAGATAAAAAGGATAAATGGGCTTTTCCCTCTTAAATCTCACAAGATCTAGGGGAAAAGCTCATTAATCTGGAACTGATGTCATTGGTGGGCTGGCAGCAAAATTAAGGAAGAAGTCAGCCACTGATGACAGTCAGTTTGGAGGAGGAGACACATTAGAATGACTCAATAAGGAGAAAACATTAGAAAGTATTCATCACTAAATGTGTTTATTTTGCAACAACTATTAAAGTATAAGATGTAGCTTCAACTGAAGGGGAGGGGTGGAAGGTCCGCTTTAATACTTTGAGTCAGGCCTGGAACAAGCACACAGCAAGTCAAAAAATCCTAATTTACATGTTTGTTTTAAATGGGTACCTCAGAAAAGTATTACATTCAGGAAGCAGTCACTATAATCTACTATCAGGCAGGCGCTAAGGAAGACCACATGCTTTCACAGACAACAGAAGAGCTTCAAAGAAACTAGCATTATAGGTACAAGAGTGACCCTTCTACTGGCATTGCACAAACCTAGCTGGGAGCAATTATCATTCAAGACAGTTCATAGACTGAAATGACAGCACTGCTTGCATTGCCGTACATTTATTTCTACAGTCTTAGCACTTATTATTCCTGTACAGCTGGACCATGTCATAGCGTCCGGCCATGTCAGTCTTCCTCAACTGTCACACACACACACACACAATACCAGTATAGGACAAAGAGGAAGCTTGTAAGGGAAGGACACTTCAGAGGAATGCAGAGCCTGTCATTGTTGATCTAATGATCTTTGTATTCAGTAACTGGCCAGGAACAAGCATGCAGTAAGTGAAGTCAGACCTCCTGATCTGCATGCTTATTTTATGTCTATGTCACAGAGGTAGTAAAGCCTTTAGATTAGCATGACAGCCAGGCAGCTGGTCGGCAATGACTGTCTCCATATCCTCTCAGCTCAAGATTCCCTCAAATCACACCCAGTGTATGTTGGGTAAACAATGGAGGAGAGTGATGAGTGCACTGAGTATTCAGAGTGCAAAACCTGACCGGTTATTTCAAGCAGTGGATCCCCTTCCCTCCCTACAAGCTATACAGCAGTCCAGGAATACAAGGCGTCACTAGATGTGGTATATGGGTACCCGTTAATGCCCCATCTTAGAGGTATCAGAGACGCTCACAAGTTACGCCGCACATGGACTGCGTCAGTGTCGTCATACACAACCAACTACTGACAATGCACAATCCTTTGCAGAAAGAAAACATTTGCGTAAACTAGGCAATTTCCATCGACAGTCACACAACACACACAATCTGTAATAATCAAACAAAGCAGATTAACACCAACTTTACCAAGAAAGCACTAAACACCCCCAAAACTGCAGGGATGAAAGGTGGAAAAATCAAAAAGTTGAAGGCCCCAATTAAGAGGACAATGCTGCAATGGTCAGAAGACAAAGCCGGCCAGCTTTACTTGGCCCACTAAATCTTCAGGCAACAATCTAATGGAAAGCACATTTGGCCCAGATGGCCCAGTCAAACCTGCATATAGTTGCAGCTTCTGATCAGGAAAGCTGCATTCATAAGCTTTGTTCTCCCTTCAGTGACTGCAACAGCAGCCAGGATCCCAGGAAAGGGTTAACAAGCAGCGCTGGCCCCGGGAGATCTCTCGCACTCCCTGTCTATAGAAATAAAAGGTGGAGACGGTACCACCGGCAACGCTGGAGGATAAACAAGAGGCAGAACGCACTTCCGGTACATGCACCCTTCCCTGGAACAGTCCGTCCTCCCCTTCCCTACACACATAATGGGGGGGGGGGACAGGTGACAACCCTGGTCTACCAGACGTAAGAGTAACAACAAAAGAGGAAGAGCGGAAGGGTGTAGTTGTGTTGGGCGTCCTGCAACCCCTCCCACTGACAGGTGATGCAATGTGTCACCCCATGTCTGCACACAAAGGATTGAAGAGCAGGCCAGGGTGGTATGGGGTAAGAAAGGGATGGAGGATTGGTGGGCACTGGCAGATTTCAAAGTGTCACTAGAGGGCCAGTGTGAAATGTGGGGGATTTATATGTGATGGGGGGGGGCTAAATCGGTGTGATATGTGTGCGCTGTATATGTGACACTATGGTGGCCACACAGGACCTTGGATGCAGGAGGAGAGTGTGATGTGTAGGGGTTATAAGTATCTCTTTTAGATTGTAAGCTCTTACGGGCAGGGCCCTCCTTACCATCTTGTCTTGTACTGTATTGTGATTGTAATGTCTTCCTTATATTGTAAAGCGCTGTGCAAACTTTTGGCGCAATAAAAATCCTGTATAATAATAATAATAATAAGTAACACTGAGGCAGTCACACAGGACCCTGGGAGGGGGTTCAGTGTGATATGGGAGGGGTATTTATGTAACAATACGATAGCCATATGCAGGACTAGGAGGCGGTGGTGTGATACGTGAGGCTTATATGTGCCATTAGGGTGGTCATATAGAACCCTAGGCGAGGGGTAAGTGTGATATATGGAGGTTATAGAAGTGACATTAGGGTGGACATATAGGACCCAGGGGGGCAATATATGTGATACTGGGGGGAGTCATATAGGAGCCTAGAATGGGGTTCAAAATTTATGTGTGGGAATGTGTGTGTGTGTGTATATATATATATATAATAACAGAGGGGCCAAGAAGGGTGATCAGTGTGATGTGAGTGACCCTGGTGCAGTCATATAGGGGCCTACAATGGTGATCAGTGTTATGTGTGGGGGTATATATGTGACACTGTGGCAGTCATAGAGGGGCCTACAATGGTGATCAGTGTGATGTGTGGGCGGTATATTTGTGACACTGTGGCAGTCATAGAGGGGCCTACAATGGTGATCAGTGCGATGTGTGGGCACTCTATTTGTGACCCTGGGGCAATCATAGAGGGCCCTAAAATAATGATCAGTGTGATATGTAGGGGGTATATATGCAACACTGGGGCAGTCAGAGGGGCCTAGAATGGTGATCAGTGTGATATGTGGGGGGTATACATGTGACACTGGGGCAGTCATAGAGGGGACTAGAATGTTGATCAGTGTGATATAAGGACAGTATACATGTATGAGACACTGGAGCAGTCATATGGGACATGCAGGTATATGGGAGACCACTGGGGCGGGGGTCACATGACACTGGGAGTGCCATACAGGACCTAGGAGAGTACTGTCACATATACTGCCCCCCAGTAGGTGTTATGGGGTGATAGGCTGGAGGAGCAGAATGGGGGTAGTTAGGGTCCAGGGCTACCAGAAGCACCCAGACACAGTGCACTATGGAGGATTAAAGGGATATAATGGGGTGACACAGAATGGCAGGGCGTGATTTGGGTTCTGGGCACGGGGGGTACCAAATTGGTGTAATCACACTGGGGTAAAATGGAAGCCTCATCTAGGGTGTAATATGGGAACTGCTGGGGGTGACAGGGCTGTACAGCGGGGGAGCCCGGAGTCTGACCGGGGTGTAACTTGAGAAATGACAGGGTGTCACGGGGGAAGGGTGACACAATGGGGGGAAATTTTCATGAAGGGGAACAGATTTGAGGTGAGGAGAATGACATGAACCGGGGTTGTCAGATCTAGATTATGACTGCAGTGACCCGGATGCTGCTGAATGTTGAAACGGACCCGGTTCTGGGCGAACTCAGGATGAACTGGCCCGAATTCGGGTTGTCGTGCGTTGCTCACCTGCTAGAGAGGTGCCCCCTTCTCTTCCTCCTCTGGCCGGGTGTGTGCGGCGGGTATCGGGGGTTCCGCTCTCCCTCTGTCTCCCAAGATGGCGGCGGCGCTTGCACGGGGTTTCCCTGCGCGCTCCCAGCGACACAGAAGGGCGGGCGCAGCCGGCGGGGACGAGCGCCAACCGCAACGGGAGGGGCCTGGAGCGCGAGCACGAGATCACGTGGGCAGGAAAAAAGAAAGTGCGGAGTCTGAGCAGTGCCCAATCCTCGCTCTTCTATCCTTTGATCGGGGCGGTAATGCACTAATAGCGGGACACTTATTGGTTGCTAGGGGTGGTGTTGCCGTAAGTCGGTCTGCGTGGTGGCCTGCCTGCTGTCATGGCGCTACTGCTGTTGACTGCCGGCGGGGTTGTGTGGGGAGCTGGCTTGACAGAGTAGGCGGGGCCTGTAGAAAGGTGAGGACGGGAAGCGGAGGGCCAATGACATAAAGGAAAACTGCGTAACAGTCATATAGTAGCGAGTCGTCCGGGCTTAGTAGTAAAGGTGGAGGCTTCAGAGCTGTTATCGTCATCCTCCTGTCACCGCCCTACAAAAACCGACATGTACACACCAGGTGTCCTAGCACTTTATTGGTTTTTCCTGTGGAAGCTATGCTACGCTCCAAGCTTGAACACCTACAGTTGTACACGTTTCATGTGACTCTAAACTCCCAGATTTACATCTTAAAAATACAAAATGTATCTTATTTGTGTATCACTCAGCTGTAGATCATAAAATCATCTCTGAATTGGTGCTGACACTGTCCTTCCTTCTGGAGGGGGCTACTTGTGTTCTCCATGGACCCTGTGTGTGTTGTAAAGTAGACCACACTCCAAGCTCACTCCTGTGATCAGGGCCGGATTTCCCACAAGGCTGCGGCTTCAGGGTGGCACAGCCTCTTCTCGTCTCAAAGTACCAGCCGTCGGACCAATTCCGGCCGTGAACCGGTACCATTCGGCCCGCAGCCGGCTGTCAACTCGGATACAGCGTACCTGACTTGTGGGAACAGCTACGCGGTCTGCATCTCTGTCATATGCAGACCGCATAGCTGCTCCTGTCAGCTCCAACACTCGGTAATTCCTTTCGGCTAGAGTTCTGAGCTCCAGCTAAAAGGAAGGATAAAGCTGCCCATACACATTACAATTTATCTGCAGCTTTTCTGGGGTCAGATGGAAAAAGTGAAACAGATTGGCCCAAGTGGAGATTACGCCATCCACACAGTTAAGTGTAGATGGAGGAATCTGTTGCACCTTTTCCATCTGACCATAGAAAATCTGCAGATTAATTGTAAGGCTGGGCACACACCTTACAACCATCGCAAGACTTCTGTCTTGCGATGGTTGTAAGGTACTTAAAAAAACGTACGATCTGCCTATGTTGCATAGGCAGATCGTACTTGCGATGATCGCAAGCCACGCCCCCTGAAATGCCTATAAGTTTAGGTGCCAAAATAGATTCCTGTGTCAGGTATTTGCATTTTCCATGTGGCAGCTGTCACCTGTACAAGTTAATGATCAGGTGACCGTTGCTGCATGTAAATGTCAGGACACCGCATGTAATGGTATGTGATATGATAACATGTAGTTAGGAATCAATCACTCTGTGGATGCACGATCAATGTGTCCAGGGAGAGTGACTGATTTCTACCTGCATGTAGTTATATCACCTGCGCAAATTCCTGACTTAGGAATCCATTCTCGCACCTAAACTTGCAGGTGTGAATGGGGCCTTGTTGTGTGTGAATTAGTGGGTGTATTTCTGGTTGTGGGTGTATTAGTGTGTGGGGGGGGTGCGTATTTCTGGGTGTAGGTGTATATTTCTTCCTTTAATCACAGCAGAGGTGATGGAGATTAAATGGCATCTATTTAATAGACTGACAAGCTGTCAGTAAGCAGGTGGCTGCCTATGAAATAAATCCATGTGTATCACCTGCAGCGCCGCAGTGATTAAAGGCTTTAACTCTCCATGTAAAAGATGCTGATGTTTCCATGCAGCGTTAAAGCAATGAGTAGAGGGGCTGCACTGTCTGATAAAAGCCCCTCTCACTGACGGGAGTGGGGTGGGGAGGGCACATTGAGGAACCTGGCCTTGGGGCAGCAGAGAAAGTTATGCTGGCCTTGCCTGTGATAGACCGACAATCTCATGTGTGGTTTACTAATTTGTATCGAAGTTATAATCCATCACAGGAGTGAGCTTGGAGCGTTGGCTACTTTACAACACACACAGGGACGATGAGGAACAAAAGTAGCCACCCTCCAGAAGGAAGGACAGTGTCAGCACCAATTCAGAGATGATTTGGTACAGTACAGATGCTGCAGTTATTCATCCAGCAAAAGGGAAAGTAAACCTATCCACAAAGCTCCTGACCCAAAATCCAAGCAAGACCTTCAAACAATTCTTACCATAATTTTCTTGCTCATAAATCAACAGTGGTAGAACTATTGTCTGCTTGATAAAGGAGTTCCTTGGATTTGGACTTCTAAACATTCTCAGACTTTTCATCTAGTGAAGCAGCTACTGACCTCATACTCAAAATAGGTAGAAGTAATCCATGTGCTATCACAGATATCTGCTGTGACAGCTGTTTGCAACCAAAAACATCCTAATTACAGCTCTGATCATTGCTCCACCCTGGCCCCAATGTAATGGACAAACAGAATTGTCCAGACAGCTGAAGATGCACTAAGAAGGATGACTCGGGGTGTGGCCTGGCATCTGATATGGAGAGACCTTGCCGCTCTTGTCTGAGCAGCCCCAGTGGTGGAACAGAAGGTGTATAGACAGAGGGGGGCACTGGTGCCTGTAGCCAGTGGTACCAGAGTTGATGACTAGGGATGCACCAAAATGACATTTTTAGACCGAAACTGAAAATGTAAAAAAATTCATGGCGGAACTGAAAATGACTTTTTTTCCAACCTTTTTAAAAAAAAATCATAATTTTTTAATTAGTTATTTTTATTTATTTCATTTTTACTGTACTGTTAGGGGCTTTGGGAAATATTAGGGGTCTAAACAGACCCCCGATATTTCCCTTTTTAAAATAGAAAAAGAGATTGAGGACACAGAGTTTTCAATCTCTTATTCTTCAGTTTCTGTTATGAATGAACAGGAAGCCTCTATACTGAGTTGCTCCTGTCCATTCATAATCTGTGGAAATAGTATGAGTTATATGTCCACAATAATGAATGAACAGGAAGTGAGGTATACTTCCTGTTCATTCAAAACTGGGGACACAGTAAGCATACTATGTTCTCAGTTATTTAAAAAATACTCGGTGATCAGTCCTGATGGCTGAGCGCTTGTGATCTGCTCTCCCTCCTGACTCTTCTTGCCTGTCACAGGAGCCAGAGTAGGGCTGTGCAGCAGGAGAGCTCGGCCTCCTGTGACAGCTGCCAGCTCTCTCCTCCCTGCACGGCTGGCATACTTTCAGGACAGGCAAGATGGTGACAGAGGACATGCAGCTGTTTCTTTTCCTTTCTTACCTGGTGGCCCCTCTCAGAGAGACACTGTTGCCTTCACTTCAGCTGCTCCTTCGCTTCCGGACATGGCTTCCTCCTAAGGTCCCCCACTGCAGAAGAAAACCATTGTAAAATGTTTCCCCTAAGTTACTGTTCGAATGGGTGCACCACACACCTCTGGTGACACCCGGCTGGGGCTAATAGAAGACCCTTAATTGCTAAGATTCTCAACTTCAAAAATAACATTGCCATTTTGCGAACAGGCAGGCTTACCGGTGGTCTCAATTACAATGGACCCCATATCTCCATATTCCCAGACTTTGCGTCAGAGGTGCAAATGAATGGGGCCTCCTTCCTGGAGGTCAAAAAGAGACTCTGACAGGAGAGTATTAATTACACTTACCACATTATCCTGGTATCCATACCGGATTTTCCCTTGTGTCCAGTTTCCATGCCTGATTTTCCCCTCTGTCCCAGGTGCTTGGCTGTCAGCCTATGGGGATTCACAGGGCTGCAGTCAATCTTCTCATTTTGTCCCCTATTTAGATTCATCTCACTTCAGGGGTGTGGAAATTTTAAAAAAAACTACTTGTCCAAGGGCTAAAGCGGGGGCCAAATCTACTTGTCCTTCATGACAATCTACTTGTCCCAATACTAAAAAATGGTTTTAATCAAAACTAAGGATGCACCAATACCGTTTTTTCAGTATCGAGTACGAGTACCGTTTTTTTTGCTTTCGGATCTCGCCAACACTGAATACTAATACTGGTGCTTCCGCTGGCATTGAGCAGGCTTCCCTGGTAATCAGGAAGCCGGGCAGCGGGTAATGACATCCCGCCCAGATTCCTGATTGCCACGGAAGCCGGCTCCATGTTGTTTGGCCTGCTTGATTGTGATTGGCTGGGAAACCTGCTTCCCGGTCAATCAGGAAGCCAGATGGCGAGTAATGACCTGATTGACCGGGAAACTGGCTCGATACTGATTGGCCAGGAAGCCGGCTTTCCAGCCAATCGTGCGGCAAGATTGCACGGGAAGCTGGCTCCATGTTCCCCTACGGCACTGCCAGTCAGGAAATTTTCATAGGACAGAAACGATCGCCGCTGCTCAAATTTCTGGGTTCCTCATTTACCACTGTGGATTCCCTGTTTGGATGTTTCCCTCCTAGCTGTTCCCAGTGTCCCTGCTTACTCTGAGACCCTTGTGATTCCCTGTATTGTTGTGCATTTGCTTGTGAGGTGTGAGTGGCTATACTTGTCTGTCTGCTGATTGCTATACACTTGTGTGTATCCTCTCTGCACTCCAGTGTGTCTGCTTCCCCTTTCTGCCCTGTCCTCGCTCTGAGTCACCTGTGCTGTATTCCCTGTGTATCTGTTTCTTGCTAGTTCCTTCCTTGTGTCCTTGAACTGTTCCTTAATTCCTGCCCATCCTCACTCCTTGCGAGTCATCTCTTGCCTTCCTTCTGGCCTCCCCGCGTGTTTCCTTATAGCTTACTTCTGTGCTGTCCTGCACCTTCGTATAATGCATGTTCCTTGCATTGCGTTCATTTCTTGTGCCCTATATCTCTGTGTGCATTCTCATGAGCATTCCTGCCATTGAATCCTGTACCCCTGTGTATGCACCTTGCATGTCTGCATATTGCAACACACACTCCCTGTGTGTTCCGTGAGTGTTTCTGCAACTGTATCCCTGTGTATGCATTACACTTGCATGCATTCTGCAACACACACTCCCTGTGTGTTTCCCTGTGTGTACCTGTCACTGAGTCCAGTACCCCAGTGCTCTTCACATTGTAGCTAGTCAGTCGTGTCTGCATGGGTGTGTTAGAGGGCCGCAACCTGGGAGCTGCCTTGTTGCACAATCGTCCTCACCATCTAAGGCTCTGGAGAAGACCAGGCTCTCCTTAGATTCTGCACTTCTGGCACACCCACATTTTCTGTGTAGTCACTCTGTCCCGGCTTCCTTGCGTTTGACGCACTGTATCCTTGCACTCCCCAAGACCTGTATTCCTGGCAGGTTCCCAGTTCCGGACTGCTCCACAAAGCCTGGTGCTCACGGTTTCTAGTGTCGTGGTTCCCAGATCGTGACAACACTATGCTGTTCCCTGCTAAACTGCTTGTAATTATAGATGGTAAATCAACCTTTTTTTTTTTTAAATTCTTTATTTGTAGGCAAAAAGGGTGGGGTACATTGAAAAGAAGTACATGCGAAGGCCACATGGCCCCGCAGAATATTAGAACAACAGACAGTGAGACTCATAGTCTAAGCATGGTAACAGATTGTAATATCAGATTGTAATACCAACGTTTGTCCCCGCCCTTCAGGCATTTTTTTAGGTTAATTAACGTAAAACTAACACTACAGTCGAGGTGAGTGGTCAGGCCTAGCCCCACAATATGGGCGGTCAAGTCCACCACGATCACCCCTGAAACACACAAAGAAGCCTGACAAAGACAAACACTTACATACAAAACGAAAGGAGGACAAAATTAAGAGAAGGGGAAAGCAGAGTGTAGTACAATTCCCACTTCCTGGCGTCCGATTTACCCACACACAACTCCCCAGTGTGGGTAAATCAACCTTTTTATCAATGCCAATTAAAGTTTTGGAGTGGCTTGATGGTAAAGGCCTACTATAATGCAAGAACAACAGGAACAGGAATTGCTAATGAGTCTGACCATACCACAACCGATTATCAACCAAGATTTGCCTTTGACAATGATTCCAACCACCTGATAAGTAATATCCACATCTCTCTGACTCTTGAGACACCCTCCCTTCCCAGTCAGTGCCCATCCTCAGAGACTACAATAAAAACTCAAATTTACCACACCCTGGGGTGGTCTCTACCTACTCTCCCCTACAGTAGAAGGATGTCTGCTTCTACCTCCTGAATAATGGTATACCCTTCTGAATAACAATATACCTGCATCTTCTGAAAATATTACATGGGCCTAAAATATACCTGCCACGCTGGTTAGACCATCTCTCTTCCCCATTCTATGCTTCCATCCCTTTTTAGCATATTTCGTCTTAGCTGGATGGTCACCATCTACGCTGTGGAACTTTCAGTTTTATCTCCCACTACAGCAGACCCCGGCAGTTGCTCTGAGTTGCAGCACATTAGATCCCTTTTTGTAGTGCTGGGAAGGGCAACCACATAGACTTTCCACCTGGTTTGTCACCACTTTCCCCATCTAGTTTATTGTTACAATAGTTCGGTTTTCTTGTTAAGGGCACTAAAGCTTGTTCCAGTTTGGGCTATTGAGCAGAATGGAATGGTTTGTTATTCCAACTTGTTCAGTTTTGCTTCTCTATATATACTCACTGTTGTATATGTCTGACATATCTGATTGAACTCATCTGTTGCAAATATCACAAAATGTCTCGTACATGCAAAGTCATTTCCTGGAACACCTGAGACCCGAATTTCAAACTCAAGTAGCCCTTAGGCTTTGATGTTCTTCACAAACACAAGCCATATATTGTCTGCCTCCAATTGACACACCTAATGGAATCTAAATTTTTAGCTTTCAAAAAATATTTGATGGCCAAATCAATATATGATACCTATTTGTCATGTTCTAGGGGGTCTCTCTGTACTCTTGGCAGAAAGCCTCTCTTGCAAAGTTGCGCAGGTTAAGATGAATCCATATGATCGTTATATAATATTGTGATTGTCCCTAGCGACACTAGTTAACGTTTATATCCCGATCATAGTAACACCTTGGAGGAAGTGGCTATGTCTACTGGCCCTATACTCATTATTGGAGATTTTAACTCTGTCCCAGGCCACTTGATAGGCAGTTTGGAGGCAGGTTTAGACCTAATCCTGGTTCCAGGAATGGATAAAAGGTTTTGATGTGATAGATCAGATGCAAAAATGTTTCCCTGCCATTCCGAGTCTCACAAGGCACTCTCAAGGATAGATCTAGTATTTGGCACCCACTTTATGCTCCCTTATGTAATTGGCTTGAATAATCTCCTCAGAGGAATACCCTTTTATGCCCTCTTATCAGTAGAATTATCCCTCCGAAATTTCTCTTCAATTTGACTTGGGTTGAATGACCCTGCAGTTACAGCCCCATATATGTAGGCAATCATTGCGAGGACAACAGGGAAGTCTACTCCTATTCTCTTAAATGGCAGGCTTTTAAGGACACTCTTAGGGGGGCCTTTGTAGTCATGACTTTTACCTTTTGGAAAACACAGCCTACATCTCTTTACACCACCAATATAACAACCAAGAATTATAGGGAATGGGTGGGGAAAAAGAGGGTCCACATATTACACCTACTAAATGGGTCTAAGAAAAAGATGTTATACACCAAACAAAATATTTTTGAGTTTGGCAACAAGGCAAGTAAATTGCTAGCATATTTCACCAAATCGGAGTTTAACACCACCTTTATCACCAGAATAGTTACTTCCACTGGCCAGACTCTAACACAAGCTGGATGTCCTTGTGACCTTCTACTCAGACTTGTTTGCCTCATGGGTTTCTTAAACTAGTGAGGAGCTGGATACTTATCTTTCTCAATTGACTCTCCCTCGTCATTTCTCCACAATCTAGCACCGAGCTGGACACACCTATAACCTTAAAAGAGGTGTAGAGGGCCCACTTTTATTGCCAAAAAGACCCCAGGCCTAGATGGCTTACACCTTGGAGGAAGTGGCTATGTCTACTGGCACTATACTCATTATTGGAGATTTTAACTCTACCTAGAGTGATACCACCAATTCAGCCAATTCCTTAGTACACCTATTGATACTTTAAATGAGGCCTTTGTCCTTGATATCCTACTGGCCTCTATGATACAGGCCTTGATAGTTCTCATCCTAAAACTAGATAAGGGCCCTACCAAATGCAACTCATATTGGTCTATATCCCTCATCAAAATGGATGCTAAAATGTTGCAAAAATATTAATGTTGAGAATTAGTAGATACAGCACCCCCTTGATAAGTAGCGACCAGGCCAGCTTCATGCCAATATGCTTCGCTAGGCTGAATATCCATAGGCTGTTTATGAATCTGCAATTTCCAGCATTCTCACACTGAAGGAAGTGCTATAGTCTTGTTAGACACCCAAAAAGCTTTTGATAGTGTAGAGTGACCCTACTTTATTTGAGTCCTACAGCTGTTCGGTTTCTGCCCCAATTTATTCTGCTAGGTTAAAGTTTTGCACAACTACCCTGTAGCAAAGATTAGACTGAATAATGAAATCTCGCTATTCTTTCCCATACTTCGAGGCTATCCCCTCTCTCCGATCCTCTTTGCCCTTAGCCCCTTTAATTCAGACGCTCCCTTACATAAAGGGTCTGACCATCCACTCTCTAGAAGAACATATATTCCAATGGCACCCTGGTCTACCTAGCAGATCCAAACTGCTCTCTCATTCACTAAAGATCCTAGAGAAATTTTGGAAATTCTAAGGTTTTAAAATAAACTGGGAAAATCTCTTCTCACTCCCCTGGATCCAATATCTCCCCAGAATTTTTCTATCTCTACTCTTGGTTAAAGATTGTGAGCAAATTTAAGTACCTGGGATTCAAGCCCAACTGGCTTTTTCTAACTTTTACTTTTATTACCTGGCTGCTCAGCTGGTCACTGTACATGACTGGCTGGTCCCCAATACAGGCAACTCCCTCACAGCTGCCAAAGCTTAAGTAGCTACCTCTTACGAGTCCCTACAAAATTCAATTTTTTAGGGGCTCCAGTCACTCCCAGCCTGGCACAATTATGATAGCCAACACCATTAGGATACTTAGTTATGTAAGCAAAACCTTTTACACAGAGGAGTGGACCAGACCCCCCCACACTCACAGCTATGGGTTAACCCATTATACCAAGAATTGCCTAAACCCATTGCACCTTATTGGTTCTTACTAACAATTAAGTCACTGCAAAAAAATTTTAAGGTTGGTAGTGTAGCGCCCTTCTCACACATTCACAAGGAGTTTTGGCTCCCTCCCACCTCTTTTTCAACTATTTACAACTCTCTCATGCAGTTAAAACTAATTTTGGAATGACCAAAGTAGTCCCTTCTTAACCCACCCTAGAAACACTTCTCAACTAAGAGGCATTAACCTCTATATATTATGCAGAATTTAATTGTACCAACAACCTTTAATTCCAGGAAGCCAAACAAAAATGGCAAGTCATGATTCCCCAACTTACAATGGATGATTGGTTGGAATTTGGGGATACTTGCATGTTTTGCCTCATTCTCTAAGGTTAAAGTCATACAGATGAAATGTGTTTATCCCTTATATTATACACCAACTGCTCTTCATGGACTAGTATTCAGACCTCCTCTCTTAGGCCCTATTCACACTGAGCGATTCGCAAATCGCGCGTGTCACGCGATTTGCATTTTGCGCGATATCACGCAAATGGTAGCGACGCACGACCCGCGACAGCGACGGACAGAGCCCCATGGCTTTGCATTGGAGAGCGATATCGCGCGGTAAATAGCGCGATATCGCGGGTAGGCCTGGAGGCCTGAGAGGTGGAGGGGACCAGCGGTTCAGAAGCTGGAGGCCAGGCAGAAGATGGGACCTCAGAGCCGCGGAAGGTGCCAGAATGAACCGGTCTGAAGCGCTAGCAGACATGGGGAAGCTAGAAGACAGGCAGCTAAACAGCCAATCTCGCCCTTCCGGTTCACTAGCTCTGTCCACCATCTGACGCAGTAAGTCCACCATGTTGAAGAAGTCAGGCACAGGACAAACTTGTTGCACTGCTGACGGCCGTTCTCCAACTGACAGCACTCGACCGTTGCTCCTCCTGGAAAAAGGCAGCTCATGTCATAACTGCAGAAGGAAACCGTTGCCTCAGCAAGTGCTCGTGAATGTGCAACCTCTTCTTTTATATATATATACATATATATATATATATACATATATATATAATAATTTTTTGTATTATTGTTATTAAAACATACAATAATATCAAGGCTGGCATAGTCCCACGTTGTGAGCCTTGCATTCGCTTCTGCTCCCAATTAATTTTCCTCTGCCTGCTGCCACACTATATACAAAATTACATATGATCAATGGGTGCCCTCAGCATTTCAACTGTAATGGGGTAAATGGCTCGCTTCTGGTTTACCTGTTACTTTACATATGTCTGTTTGTTTGATTTTTTTTTAAGGCTGTGAACCATTAAACCATAGGGCATATACTCCTATAAGCATCATATAAGT
This sequence comes from Nanorana parkeri, assembly GCF_000935625.1. Classification (NCBI taxonomy): domain Eukaryota; kingdom Metazoa; phylum Chordata; class Amphibia; order Anura; family Dicroglossidae; genus Nanorana; species Nanorana parkeri. The sequence goes on from NW_017307038.1 coordinate 312,738, forward strand.
TTTTGTTTTTTTTTCAAATTCTTTATTGGCTGGAAAAACGTCAAGTATAACCAATACATAATGTGTTGTACAAAAACAGTTACAGGAATTCTACATGACAGAGCGGAAAACAATCCACATCGTAACAACGCAAACATCTCTCGACTAAGGCCCCGTTCACATGTCGCGAATTATCGCGAGGTTTCTGCCACGATATCGCGCATTTTTGCCGCGCGATATCGCGAGAAGTCGCCGGCCAATGCTATTCAATGGAGCTGTCTTAACTCCATGTCGCGCGTCGCGGTTGCAAGTCGCTTCTACCGGACCCTTTTTTCGGCGGATTTTGCGCGATTTTGCCTTTTTTCTATGGAGCCCGACGGAGAAGGTCGCGCTAACCTCGCTGGATCGTCGCTGGAACGTCGCCCCGAAAGTCGCGCTATCCCGGCCGTGCGGATCCGCTGCAAAAGGTATGTCGCTACGTGTGAATGGGGTCTACGAGAGTCATGTCGGAAGTAACAAAAATCAGCTCAGTACAGTAGTTGACACAGCAAGATTTGGATTCGGCAGTACTATACATATCGGACAGTGTCTCAGGAACTAGGGGAGAAAAGGGAAAGGAAAGAAGATAGAGAGGGTGAGGAAGAAGCGGGTCCCGGCCGGGATCCGAGTTGTCAGCTGGTGTCCTTAGTAATATTGGGACTATTCCCATCCGAGCCACCCCAGATGTCCTCATGGCAGCCCGAGGGAGGGTGACCTGCTTGGGTCAGCGTGTGTAGGTTGATCCAGGCTTTGGGCAGAGACACTGTAGCATAGCCACGGTCCCCAGGTGGCATTAAAACGGGCTTCAGTGTTTTTCAGCGAGGCAGTTAGGTCCTCAAGCAGATATGTATCTTGTACTTTGGCGAGCCACATCTGGACAGTGGGCAGACAGGGGTCCTTCCATTTCAAGGGAATGCATGCCCGAGCTGCATTCAGCAGATGATGAGTCAAAGAGCGTTTATATCTAAGGATCTTATATCCCGATTCTTGATATCGATTCGATAGCGAGGCTTTAAATGTCAACGCTAGGATAGTGTCTCTTTGTTGCTCCGAAAAAGTAAACTGTAGCTCCGACTCCCAGCCATGCAGGAAATGCAACGGTACTTCCCCGGTGGCGGCCTGCAGTAGCCTGTACAGTTAGGAGACTGCGTGTCGGGGAGGGAGCTGGGCTAGGCGCAGCTGTTCGAACTCCGTCAGGGGTCTGTCCAGGAGGGACGCGTTAGGTATCGCTCGGAGGAAGTGTCGCAGTGAAAGGGCGTTCCAAAAGTCCACAGGGGGGTCTGTGAGAGATTGTATGTCGGACGTCTGCAGCCAGCCCCCTGGTCCCCTGAAGTCTCGAAGTCGGAATTTGGAGGCGCTTAGAAGGACCCGACGCAGTCTATTATCGCCTCCTAGTGAGAAATCAGGGTCCCCAAGGACCGGTGTCAGAGGTGACGGGAAAGGTGACAGAGTGGATGCCCCAAGCACCTTGCGTGATACCCGCAGAGTCGAGTGTACCAGCGAGTGGGATTGTACTTCCCGTGGTATGGCAGAGGAGAGCCATGGAAGACCCTCTATGGGGAACATATATATGCTCCGCTCCATAGCTACCCACGTCTTACCCTCCCTGCGTAGACACCATTCAAGGAGCCTGGATAGATGCATTGCCGTGTAGTACATTGTCATGTCCGGAAGCCCCACCCCCCCTCGGGTTCTGGGCAGTGATAGGATGCGTCTGCTCAACCTGGGGGTCTTACCTCCCCAGATAAATGATATCACCTCCCCATGTAGAGTTTTGAAAAATTGGGCCGGTAAGCTGATTGGAAGCGCCTGCATGAGGTATAAAACCCTCACTATACTAAATAAATAATTTTTTACAAATCGATAACGATGGTCCGTCCCGATATCTGAAATTAACCCTTGGACAACCTACAAGTAGTAGGCGGCCCGAATCCTTTCCCTTTTTTTGTTTGATACGTGAAATCTTTCCCCTTGGGGTGGCAAAATCTCCAGGTATCAACTAGATGGAGGAGGTGTAATTCTGACTTCAGTTTCCTCAGATACCTGTAGGATAGGTGGGAAGTACCTGTGGAGACGTCCCATAATGGGTTCATCGGGAAATTGAGATCCCCTCCCAGAATCAGTACCCCTTCCATGAATTCCAGGAGTCGAGGTGTCAAGTCCTGCACAAAACCCAGATGATCCGTATTAGGAAAGTACACATTTGCGAATGTAACCTGAATGTCCCCAACTTTCCCTTTTAGGAGAAGGAAACGCCCATTAGCATCTATCAGTTGGCTCCCAAAGGTCCATGGGATGTCCCTGGATAATAGTATGCCAACCCCCTTAGATTTAGTCAGGGGCGATGGGCAATGGTAGGACCATGGAAAGTCCCTGTTGAGTAGTCTGGGGATCTGATCACTCCGGAAGTGAGTTTCCTGCAGAAACGCCACCTGGGTACGTGATCGTCTGAGATCTGCCAATAGTCTGGACCACTTCTCTGGGAGGTTAAGCCCTCGGGCATTCAGAGAGGCCACCTGAAAGGGTCCCATGGTACCAGCCAAAGGACGCGGGAGCCGACTCAGGACCTCGGCCGGAAGGCATAGCGGGGTGGGGGAGGAGAGCAAGGGGAAGGGTTAGAGGGGCAAAGAAAGAAAAAAGGGGGGGGGGGGGTTAAAA